>NW_026534348.1:16679669-16778747 GCF_026225885.1 Hylaeus anthracinus
AGAGAGAGAGAGAGAGAGAGAGAGAGAGAGAGAGAGAGAGAGAGAGAAGCAAAGGGAGCTGATCTGACGAGGTGGCGGGGAACCGACAGGGCCTGCTGCCGATCCTGGACCACCCAAGACGAAATTCACTATAGTTTGTTCGCTGCGGTTACGATACTCGTTTTCAGTCTACCCTTCCTCCGTCCTGCCTCCTCTTACCTGGCTCTTCCTCTGGTCCGCTGCTCGTCGTTTCTCTCTCGTTCCACCGGCACCTCGCTTTGCTCGTCCCGCTCTTCGCGGAACCTTGTTCCTCGTTTTCTGTTTCGCGCTTTCGTTCGCCAACGAATCCACTCCGCACGCCGCGCGCCGTGACATCCGACGAGCACCCGATGCCTCGCTGGTCAGCCGAACAGGCGAAAGTCAGGGGATTCGACACGGTCGTTTCGGATAGCGGGCCTTTGCCGCGGTGATAACGATTCTGTACGGGCCCGATCGGCTCCAGGCTTTGGGGGCCCCGACTCCCTCGGCCCACGGGACTTTTTATGGTCGCGAGTAATGCTACGGGTATGCGAGATATTGCCGAGGAATTCGGGGAGGAACTCGAGAGACGCCCGTCCGAGGACGCGGAGGAAACGTTGGGGGAATAGCAAATGGGGCCTGACGGTAGCGTTGCCTATTGTTGCGTCGCGAATTTCGTTGGATTAGGGTCGCCTGTGCTTGAAGAAGTCAACACTTGTCGCGAATACTCGTGTCGACGTCTTTTCAGCTTCGAAATAGTATACGCTGCTCGTTTGATGACATTTGCCTTTGATTGTTTGATGTTTGTGAGGAGTTTGATAACTTTGCGCTTGGAAATGATATAGACTGCTCGTCTGATGATGTTTGATGTTGATTTTCATGACGAGTTTGATAACTATTGGTTGCATTAGAAGGATGTTTTGTTAGAGGGGAGTATAGAAAAGCAAGTTTGATTAGGCTTGAACAGTGCCAACATGCTCCTGTCATTTCATCAACATTAAACCATCCTCCATGTTCGTATCATCTTCCCAACAACCCGTCACTTCTCATCGCCCGTCCCCCCCATCAACACCAAGGCCTCCGTTCACGACAAATACCCTGATAATTCCAGCACCCAAGTAGCAAGGTCATTGCCAACTCCGCCAGACCTGGAGCAATCAAACAAATCTTATTGCAACTCTCTGATGGTCGGTAGATAAACTCGAGCCCCCCGCGGACCAGCGCCCCGGCGTAACACGGAAAGCGAAGTCACTGGATAAATCAAAGAAGTCACGGGATGAATCGAGAAAGTCACGGTGCATGCGATCCATGTCGAAAAATCTCGATCCAGAGCCGGGAGTAATTACCACGAGCCAAAGGAGCGAGAGAGGAGCGCACGAAGCGCGCTGAAATACGGTTATGGACGAATCGCGTGATTAATACGTACGGGTCTGTACTCTGGACGCAGACGCGTGCAGGATCACACATGTGAGCTGGTATCCAAGCCCCGACGAAACGAGAATCCTTCCTGAGAGAGATATTTCATTCCAGGCGGTGGCTCTGTTTCACCTCCCGTTCGCCAGGCCGGCTTATCTCCGGCGCCGGCGTCGTCGGGGTAGTTGTCAGCCTTCGAAGAGGAATCGAATAAAGTGGCAACCGGTAATCAGCGGCCAGTGGGATTCCTGTAATTCAAAACGCCCATTTCGGGCGATATTTGGAGCTGCATGCAAATTGGACGGGACACTAGTGCCGGATAAATCGCTCCGAGAAAGGCTCCGTGGGCTACCAAAGGAGGACGGATTAATTGATCGGATCTCGATGCTCTCCTGACGGGTTCGTTTCGTTTTGGAGTATGCTGGGCTTGTCAATCTGTTAATTGTGGCCATTAAAAATAAATTGAACGGCAGACTGCACTTTGGAGGAAGCAGACATACGTTGATGTGCCTCGTATTAAGGAAGCCATGCAGCGTGGAATTCTTCCAAAAAATTATGGCTAGAATCACGTTAAATTCGGGTTGGTTGAGTTGGCAGCGAGTTGGCTCAGCAATTTGAACTTCATTCTGATAAATACAATATGAAATAAAAGCTATTTAGGAGAGTAGGCATCGGGTGAACTTCGGATTAGATTCAGATTAGATAAAATATTGAGAATGACCTAAGGAATCTGACGTTACTATAAAAATGTGGGGTCCCCGCATACAAATTTGACTTTCTTAAATACTCTCGTGGAGATGTTCAAACCGTGGGGATCCAACGATTCCTTAGAGGACGCGTTAAACCAATAACGAGTCATGGAGCAGAACAAATTTCTTCTCATCCATCATGTTGGCGGCTGCAGCGGCGAATGTTCTTTTTACCAGCGACGTCGATGTTGGCCAATATCGTTGGACGATTCCTCGCTAGCCACCGAGAAGTGTCCTATCGGGGCTGTCTTCTCGCAAGAACGAGTGTCTGAAAGCCAAAGGGAGAGCCCATAACTTTATTCACCCGAAGGAACCTCGAGGACAACGTCAGCGACAACAGCAACCAAAGGGCTGCGACCATGCAAGATCTAGCGATGGGCTCGAGATCCTTCGAATCCTCGTCGAGCGATCCATAACAGTTAGGAATATAAATATTGCCTTGATTTGTGATTTTTAAGGATCGATGATTCTTGAGTACCGAATTACTACCTTTCATTCGTGCAGAAGATAATTTTGTCACGGTTCTGATGTTGTTACATTGTAGATTTGCATGAAATTCAAGGATCACTTGCAACTTCCAACCGTTTTATAACTCAAGAAAAAGCAATTATTAGGGAATTAGTCTACTTGCTCCAATACTAAGCTACTTCTTCTCAAAGTTTCACTCCGTTTTTCCAACAAGCTGCAATTGAATTCAATTTTAATAAAACTCGTGTCAAAGAAACTCAACAGGCCCACAAGGCTGAAACGGCGAAAGGGTTAGCTCGTAGAATCGAGTCGTCCACGGTCCCGAGGTCTCGAAACGAACGCGGACTTAAAAATAACAGTGGAACAGAATCCGTAGGCAGTAAGGCCCATCGCTAGATCGCTCGATATTCCCCGTGGGTCGCCGCGCAGGCTGCCGATGGTTGGCCGCTCTCTTTCTCGTTCCCCTCTTACTCCGCGCTCCATGGAGAAAGGAGAAGCAAGAGAGGGGGAAAGGGCCCGACAGATCTAAGGCGCAGCCTCGCTCGCCCGGTCTCGGGGCCTAGATCGGGGCCCCTCTCGCGTCCAAAGCGCCGCCCATTTTTTTATTCCACCTTGAGTAGAAGAACACTCGATTCCACGGCTTGACGGAGAGAGGGACAGCAGCGGGGAATTCGCGAACGGGGTCCGAAAGGCTCAAAGCCCCCGATTCCGTCGGTGACGGTCCCTGGAATGCGCGGGAAGGTATATACACCTTGTATCCAGAATTTTTCAGCCGGACACGATAAGCGGGCCATGGTGGGGAACCATCGCGTCGCGGTCGAACTGTATTAAAAAAGTCTGGCCAACCTGGCGAATTGAAATCGTTCGGATCTGCTGGGACAGCCTGACGTGCCTGGATTCGAGCTTTCACAGTTTTTGCGCGCGGACGTTTGATTGAATTCGAAAAGGGGGAGGGCGACGATCGCCGTCTGGGATGTTTTCTGACCGCTCGCGCGAATTCTGATGAACTCGTGCTCGAAGCTGAGACTTCTTGCATGATGTTTGCTTTCTCTCGGTGCTGACAATAAGGAAGATTATTTGATTTTGGATCCTTTGGACGGTATTCTGAATAATAATGTTTTGAAAATACAGATTGCTGCAGAACTTTCGGTATAAAAATAGAGGGAGTTTTCCATGTAATACGAATTATAGAATTCAGAACGCTAGAAGAGAATTGTAATGGTAGATAGTGGAATACAGTAGCGTTGTAAAAAGCAGGATCTTCCTCTGGAAGGCGAGATCAGAATTTTTTAAATACTTTCGATGTCACAATAAACGATGTACGATACCAATTCTGAGTGCACGCGAGAGTATAAAAGTAATCTCGTGGGATTCTCCTCTCGAACGTAATCCGTAAGAGCACACCTAATTCCTCTGGGAACCATCGGCGCGATTTCCACTTTAGGACCCATCCACTAGGAAAAAGATGATCTCAGGGGTGAGGACCTCGACGTAATTAGTAGATTATGCCGTTGCCTTGGACGACGATCGTGATCGCCGGGTCTCAGAGGCCTGGCATTATCTCTGATATTGTTTTAGAGCTGGGTAGAATATTATTACGTTTATAAAATAGAATTTTATGGGAAGGATATCTACTTCCAAAGAGTGGAGCTCCATTTTCATATGTTTCATTTATTGTAGTTCAATTTCGGTGTTATTCTAATGTCAGAAATGTTCTATTTTGCAGATTTCCGTATCGAAGAGTCTACATTCGCGATGAATTGGTGAGCCATCGGTTGGTGAGTTCATATAACTAATAAGCTCAATTATCTAATTTAAACACAAATTATTTTTCTATTATTTTATGTTTTCTTCTCAAATTCGAATGTTCATAACACACATTCAGATACATCGAGAGTAGCCAAATTCTCATATTAAATATCAGGGCAGATATTTCTCAAGCCTTCGGCGATACATCGAATTTCATTAAATCTAACTGAGATCATTTTCGCTCCGAGTCCCGAGTTTATTTAATATCTTGTTATCTCGGCGCCCAACATAGAACCGTCAGTGTCGGTTGAATTAAATGCTGCGGGACACGCCGCGATACTTTAAAAGGACTTGAAACCTTACTCCGCATTTGGGATTGATTTAACGACTAATTAATTCTCAACGGCTCGGATACAGACAGCAACCCGTGGCGCCCCGCTGGCTGTTAATAATCGTTGTGTACCGAAATTGTCCGAATGCGTACGTTTATCTATCCATCGGCAGGAGAGCTAATTATTTTCTTTTGTGTCTGCCTGGAATATACATGGGGACTCCATGCGGAGAAGGGACGAGAACCCCGGTATCATTTCCTCCTTCCTAAATTGGAGGGAACAAAATGGGCCCCTGCTTTTCGATGCTGTACCTTCCAGCTCGAACGTGTTCCTTTTTTTTTACATTCCTTTTTTTTTAATCAACCGTATCTTTTTACAGGACGCGCGTGTCGCGGTGCACTTATGTTAATAACAAGCTCGTTTAAGAAACGACTCGTCGCGATCCTCTGGAATAAATTTCGAAAAAGTATTCGGTGTCTCGAACATTTTCTTCTTCTTTTAAAAACTGATATTCTTCTTGTATTACCGCTCTTGAATAATCTTCATTGGGGTAGTGTCGATTGCGGGGATTCGGACTACTGTCTCTATCGTTCACTGTCGACTTCGGGGGTTTCTAATTATCGTATCTATCGAATCGCGTGTTATTCATCGTACATTTAAACTTTTGTTTTAAATATCTCAAGCAGAATACGTATTATACTTAGCACACCTGACAACGTGGAATTTAGTAAACCCATCCTAAATTGCAGCAAACGAAAAACCACCACCTTGACTCCATAACACCCCTCGTAAATCCTGTCGCTTCTTTTATCCGAGGGAATGCCTGCATTAAGAGGAAAAAGGCTGACATATCTATGAGTGTCATTTGGGCGTTCGACAATGCTTGGCCTTATGGTAAACACGACCGTGCGAGGTCTGCGGCACGATGAGTTCATAAAACAGGAAGGTGGTAGAGGTGGAGGAAGATAGCGAACAGGGGAAGAAAGATAGCGAAAAGCTGGGAAAGGATGGGGAGAGAATCCACGGGTGTACAGCACATCTGCTGTTTGCCATACGGCGGTACCAGAAAACCCTCTTGACTCTCCCTCTTCCTCGATGGCGGACCATAGATCGATCCTGCCCCATAGGAAACAAGAACGCCTTCCGCTGCGTTTGCCGCACCGCAATTCGTGGCTGAGAAACAGCCACTGCTGCTTCGAGAATTTATATTCGACCGGGGGATACCGATTCTCTTCCTTCCGCCGACAGAAATGCGCTCGCCTGGACCTAGGAATCATTTCATCGGGTAACAAAACCCTTGAGAGATGCGCTGAATCAGGACGGAGACAAATTTTTTAGCGGAGGATGACCACTTTCCCGTCCATAACTTGGTCTATACAATCTGCAAATTGTAATTTTTATACGGTAACCAAGTTAGTCGATGCGATTCCTTCCTACCACTGCCGCTGCACGCTGTAATATTCCATTGGGTTGTCCGAAAAGTTCGTGTCGATTTTGAAGGAAAATTAAAATGCAGAGGACCTACATTTCAGTGTATATTTATTAAATTATACAGGTAGCATTCTGTTCTACAAGCTTTTTCCATAATTTTACCCAACTTGAATATTCCATCTTCCCAGAATCTCTCAGATTTTTCGAAGAAGAACTTCTCGACGTGATTTTTTATTACCAATTTAAGAACTAAATCTTCGGGCAATTTTTTTCCAGCTGCTTCACTTCCCAAAACCCTAAAAAAGGTGATTCCCCATTTTGGATCTCGCAGCCTCTCCCCCAAAGGTGAATGGAATCGTGACCGGACTGCGCCTGAAATTCCCCGTAAAAGTCGCACCGAGCCGCCATACGTGGCCAGCTAAAAAATAAATAACCCATTCCGTCGATTGACTCGGCGAGGGTAAGCGAGTAAGAAAATGCCTACCGACAATTACGGACGACTTTATCGTCGCGACCGTAACGGCGCATCGAGAGGCGCATAAGACCAACGCTGGCATACGAAATAAGCGTGTTTCGCAAGCATCATGATCGGTACGATATAATTGTTTCGCGTCCACGTGCTGAAAATACTCGAGGTTCTGTCCATCGTGCACGCGGCGTTCGTGAGAAATGATCGTCTGGCGCGTGACTGGAGATTCTATCCGCATCTCTTAAAAACCGGGCAAGAACGCTCGAGTGCCATAAGCTCCCTCGTACATCATCCCAGCCAAGAATCAATCGTCGAAACGCGGGATTTTTATGCGGGGATATGCTTTACGGTTCTCCGGAGCCATTTCCTCCTCTCTCGCGTGAAATATAAGTTCGCTGTTCTCCGAGAAGATAACCGATCTTTCGGGTATCAGAGGTTTGTAATGTATATACTTTACGTGATCGAGATGCTGGGGGAAGTCCACTACTCGTAGGTACTAGCTACTACATTCCAGCGATGGAATTCATGATCCCCGGATCGAATTTATAGCGGAATAGATTCTACTTCAGCAAACTGATTCTAATTTAACCTTCTGCAAACTAAGCAGTTGTTATCTAACCTACCAGGAGCCTCATAGACACAATCATCTAGATCCATTAAGACATACAGGTTCAGACAAATTCAAAACCATCTCCACTAGACACAAGACTGACTCTTCAAATTTCTTCATACTCCAAACCTAGCTCAGTCTGCGATTTAATGGAAACGACCATCTTTCTAAAGATTTGAAATCGAAGCAAAAAGTTTGTATTAAGATTATATTTCAATCTTCCCTTCATAGTTGGACGAACCATTCAGTCGCAATCCACCGTACCAATTGCTTGGCAAACAAGTACGAGTCATAGAAGTACACGCATCGATCAAACCCCAACCCACGATCCTCAACGGTTCGAAAAAGTACGAATACCGAACGGTAGCGCGCGGAGACCGGTGCTAATGGACACTCGGAGGTGTGCCTAAGCGATCCAGCAGCTAGATCATCGCGTGAACGAACCGTTAGACCGCTAATCAGGCACTTGGGGAAGCGCGACGCGCCGCGGTAACTCGTGTCCTACTCGCGGAGCTGACGGAATAGATTGCCTGTCGACTTTTCGAGCGGGTTCACCGCTCGCAGCCTCATCCTCGGGCGCGTGTGTCAGCGCCGCGAGCCAACCAGCGGATCTAACCTGCGCACAGACGTGACCGCGATTGCGCAACCCGCAAGGTGTCAGCGGGTTCGTCGAGGTTCGTTAACTCTCAATTTTGCGGCAGCCCGCAGGAGTCGAATGATCGCTTCGCGCGCGCCTTCTCGCCTTATTGCACACGGACGCGCGTCCTGCCTGCTGGAGCATAGTCCTCTTTAAGGTGAAGCGAAAGAACATATCGTCGATAAGGTAAACGTTCCCTTTGTGATAGATAATCTTTGGAAATATTGTAATCTTGGACTGTTCTGTTCCTGTGTTTCGAATTTTCATTGTCTCTGGATCTCTGGAACACCTGGAAGCATTCTTCAGAATCCAAATGCTCGACTCGCCCAATTTCGAATCCTACCATTTCTAACCACGTCTCCCAGAGATTCCCCAGAATCGATCCGCAGAAAAAGCTTAGTGTTTCTTATTGGCAACGTTTAGCTGGTAATCGTAACGACTCGCAGGCTAGCAGGACAAGAAATTAATATTTCCAGACCGCGTGACAGAGGGGAGATTCGCCGCGCAGCCAATCGGAGCGGTCCGGTAGCGGAAGGGGCGTTCTGAAAAATTCGGTTGGGGATTCCTTTTTCACCTGAACGAGGAATTCCATTCGCAAAAACGGCCGTGCGCTATGCCTCGCCAAAGGAGGACGAACGCTTAGATAAACCTGGTGGCGAGCGAGAGACAGAGAGAGAGATAAAAGGGTTCGCGTGTAGATGACCGGCGTGCTTTCAGGGAGCCGAGGTCTGCGATGAAATTAGCCGTGTCCGCTCGCTCGAAGACAAAAAGCAATGGCTTTCACGCTAGGCACTCGGGATTAATTAACGAAACGACCAAAAATGGCGGCCGTACGTGTCCGTTCCCCGGAGCCATGCATAAGAACGCTCTCTCCCCATTCCCTTCCCTTTCGGCGTCGTTTCGAGGCATGCGTAACGAGGACGAGAGACGCATGATTGGCAATCGTCACCTGCCATGCCAATTTTTGGAATTGCTGCTTCCTGTGCGCGGCTAATTGATCGTTTCCATGCGCTTTTTTCGAGGTTTCTTTCTACATGCTAAACACCGCTAATAACGACTGCTTTTTTTCTCGGGCGGGTTCGATTCCTTTCTATTTTTCCTGTTGCCCTCGCCTTGGGGAGTTTGCACTTTCCTTTTCGTCGACGCCATTTTATCCCAGCTTCTTTTCCTGGAACTCTGTTTGGTTAAAACGGTTCCTGTAATGTGTTTGTTACGTAAAATCGTTAATTGAAGTTTATTCGCTGTACTTTTCTCCAGTATTAAAAATGCTTGAAGGGTAGTTTAGTTCCTTCGAGAATCTTCTTCATTATTTCGTCTTACAAGCAACAAGAATAAAATACTTGCGTGGCATCGAAAAAGTCTTCGGAAGAATAGAAACGTTAAAAGGGGTCATCCTCGATCTTCCCGCTGTAACTTCCGCTCTCTTGGGGAGATTAAAAATTTCGGCGGGATAATCGGACATTTCGACTCTCGAAGGAAGACGTAGGCGACTCGCGCGACAGCTTGACAGCCGGACATTAACGATCCACGATGGATCCGCGTGATTTCCATCGCGAGATCGCTCGCGCTCCGTTGAACGGGGGGAGCTCACAGGTGCGCCTTGGGGAAGAAGTCGAGATTCGAATCGATCTTCGGGAGTCGTCATTGTGCCTGGCACGGACTCATCGCGAGCCGCGGCGAACGAAGATAAATTTCACGTCATGGAAGACGAATTTAACAAATGCCGCGATCGAGATGAAAAATTAATTGAACTGCCGAGCTAGTTCAACAACTCAGTTCCGAGAGGCTGTAGTATCGTTGGGTGCGTTTACAATCAAACTCGGGGGTTGCTGCTGCTGGGGAGGTTGAAATTAAAATATCGATGGTCACTATTGAATCTTAATTTATAACTTCTTTTGGTCTTCGATGACCACTTGGATCCCTTAGGAGCGACTTAAAATGAATAATCATAGATTTCCAAAGCAATAGCACTAATTCTTCGTTAAAAATGTCAGGAATCGTCGATCTTTACTTATAAAAACCAAGATAATTTGCTTTCTAAATATTTCCAAACAGCTTTCAACCCACAGTCCACCCTTAATAGACTCGTAGGGTGAAAAAATAAACGCGTCGCTCCTCAATCGCGCCATTTTTCATCGCATCGTGTACACATCGACACCACGACCTGGGATCATTGCAAAAAGAACGGTTCGCACGAGAGAGACGAGAGCCCGGTCCCGCATCCGGATGATGAAACGCTGCGCGCCGGGGCAATTTGACTTACGACATTTTGAAAGCGAGCCGACCGATCGTGGGCGTGTGTTGAAACGTCGCGATGTCGGACGGGTTTTGCGTGGGCCCGCGGCGCATTACATCTGGCCAGGTACGCTGTTTATGATGGACGAGACAGGTGATTACGCGTGTGGAAACCACCATGCGAACCCATGCCACGATTCCGGGTGTGGGTGACTCCTCACGAGAGGGGTTTGCTGTGTGGGTGCGTGCACCGGCCAGCGCACGACTCGTTCCCCTCCGTTCTGCTACGAATCGCGAATCGAATAACCTCGTAATTTCACATTTTTCGCGGGTAGTCGCGACGTTCCTGGGATACCCTCGCTGAATCGCCTCGAACGAGAGGCGAGAGTATGAGGCGTCGGAGTAAACGTGGAATCGACTCGTGAAACTTGGGAAAAATTTGAAGGCAAGAAAAATTAAATAGTTGAACTGAGATTCAAACACCATTCGACGCAAGGCCACTTTCATCAGCTTCGGATGAAATATCTTCCTAAAACTATCTTTAAGCCACAAAGAATCGTGCACATTTGAATGATCCGCGCATACATAGGTCGAGGATTTCGCGAGCAAACATACTCGTACGTCCTCCCTTCACAGCGGGATTATCCCGCGGGACACGTCGGTGCACGCGCGTTCTCTCCTTTCCCCAGGATTTATAGTAATTGCGGTATTTATGTTTGCAGGTTGTACGATTAAATCACGTCGCGGGAACTCTTTCGCGAGTCGTTTTCTTCTCGGCCTATCGTCCCGTGTTCCGTTAGCCGTTTACAGCGTAGTTTCGATGGGATTGTCGAGATTCGGCTCGCTGGAACGCCGCCGCGACTTTGATGGGGTTTTCAGCCTCTGCAAAGGGATGTTTATGGGTGGTAATTTGAACGGGGTATGGCGGTGGTTGACGGAGATGGTTCCGACGCGATTGAGTTGTCGATTACCGCGGGATTTTTAAGGTGCGTCGTGCGAATTATCCTGGAAATTCATGGCCGGCGCTGGAACGCTACGAATGCAGACGACCCTGTGATATTAGCATTCGTCGTAGTTTTACTAAAATATTATATGTTTAATTTGTTGATTAAGTGCTAATTAATCACTTGGTATCTCAGCTTTCAAGTTATTCTCAGGTGATTTTTCAATCAAATTTTAATTCTCAAGTTATCGAAGATAATACTCGAGTATCGACAATACTTGCATGCATACAACTTCGACGAGTATTTTATACATTCGACAAGGTATCCCCCTTGTAACCAAAAAAGAATCGAATCAATCCACCCCGTACTTCACCTCAAATAAATTCTCAAAATGGTCCTCTTTCTCAAGGTAATGTCCAAGTACAAGAAGATGGTCTCTAACCACGTCGCACTGCTAAAATCGCATACTGATATGCTATTGTACCTCGGACTCCAACCTCCTCAAAACCAGTAACTACACAACCCCCTTAAAAAATAATTATCCCGTCGAATCGACAGAGTGACAAGGGCGACAAAAATCCATGATAAATTCCTGGTTAGATATCAATGAGCATCGTGTGCCGTTTTAATGGCGTCGAAAGTCTCTCGAGCGGTTTCTGGTCAACGTTAAGTAACGACCCATGACGAATCCGATGGACGTAGGCCTCTGCCACGGGTTAAAGCGCACAAGCTGCCAGTTAGCCGTCGCGACGTCCATTTGCATAAGACGAAAGGGATGGAAAAAGAAAGGAGGGAAAAGCGTGAAAATTGCGGAACCTCGGTGTAAAGACCGCGGGTGGCCGTGTTCCCCTTTCTCAGTGGGCGACTCTGTCCGGATACGTTTCACCTTCTATTGTTTTCGAGCCACTGATCGAGCCACGGTTTCGGTTACAGAGGGTTGCAACCCGAACGGATGAGGGACAACGCCATCGTAATTCATTTCGAACCGTTGAAAGGCGTAAAGCGTCCTTTAGCGACGGAACCATCCGGTATATCATCTGGTGGAACCAGTGGGAAACCACCGGACCATGGTTGTGTGTATTGGTCCTCTTGTGTTGGACCTTCCGTACTCGTATACAGAGCTTTTATCTGACCCTATGAAATATTTTAACACGTTGGTCGCCACGTCACCCAGAAATGGGTTACAGGATTCTTCATTAAGGAACGAAAAACATTAATTCCAAAGGCAAGACAATAATGGACATAAATTTGGATAGGATTCGTGAATATGGCGACGTTAAAAAATTAGATACCACGACAGATGTTAAATTATCTAATCTTCGATAGTCTCGAGACAAAATTTTAACTTCGTATATTTTTTTCACGAATTTTAGCTTGGCAGCCAACGTATTAAAGGGTGGTTTTACAGAATAAAGTATGATGAAAAATGAGACTCAGGAGATAGGTCACGTTGAGTACAATTGAGCATAATTGGTCGGTTTTTAACCCCCGTGCCACGTGTTACGCCCATATCCGGCTTGGGTACTTCCTGGCAGCGGAAATCACCGGATTCGAGGCGGCTGTAGCTCTCTCGGATGGGAAAAAGAGACACGAGGCGCACGGTCGCGAGTTGGCGGACTCCGAAACGTCGGATCTCCACGGGTAAATACACGTAGACACGCCCGTCGCAATTACACGAGTGCCTGCAAGTATAATGAGGCGTGCGCTTCATTGTGATTTATGCCGGGGCTCTTGGCCTGCCCCGTGTCCAGGAACCACCTTCCTTGTTCTCCTCGAAGCCAGAAACGACCCTCTTCCTTTCGCGTGGATTTTATTTTAGGCCTCGGAAATACAATTGGTCGATCGTATCCTCGGAACTAACTGTGGGAATCGAGAAAATTGATAGGATAGATTCAATTAATTATCGAGTGAGTTTCCACGGATATAAAATTCCAAGAATGTCCAAGAATTTATTTCTTCATCTTCTTTCTTTTTCTCAAGACAGTTAAGAAAACGTTCATACTTCTGAAGTATTAGTAGTAAACGTTTCCTCTGTGGCATGTCGGACAGTAATTCAATTAAACATTGCTCCATCCGACATGAATCATAATTCAACAGGAATCGCCAACTAAGAGAAACGCTTCAGAAATCCGTGAACCAGTCCTCGACTGCCGAAGCCACGAAACGAGTAACTCCGGTCGGTCGATCGGCCTTGAAATCCGACGATCGTTTCGCGGAATATAATTTATCGTCAAAGAAAATCCCCCATAAATCCTGGACAACCCTTATCTCCGTCTGTGTCATTAATCGTTCAGTTGAGAGGTGGGGAACAGCTTATAAAGTACTTACCGAGCCGAGAACTCGCTGCACCTCGATCGATAAATCGGCCAACCTAAACAACTCGTCAAAATCCTGACACGTGACCCGCACGACATGACAGGCGTCATGGGCATCGCGTGTCGCGCTCGACCGGTCTAATACTATTCGGTTACATGTATTATTCAATCAACCAATAAGGAAAACACGCCATTCATGCGCTGCTCCGTCACCGAGCGTTCGTGTGAGTAGATTTGCGCATGTACGAGCGCGTGCCTGTTCCGTGATACGCGTACCAGAAGAGGGTACTCGGAAATGAACTCGCGATCGTGGAAAATTGTCCTCGACGGGGTCTGTCGAAGGTTAATCATGCGGATTGAGCGGTTACGATGACGGCTTGGCAGAAAGAAGCACGCGAGGGTTCGCCATGTTGGAGAACCGTTTAGTACTGTGAGACGGTGAAATTTATTAAGTAGAGATGCTGGAAATTTTAAGTTTGAATTTCGTTGAAAAATATCTAACGACTTAAGTTTGGATCCAGGACCTCTTTAGGTTCCTATTTAATAAATAAAATGTACTCACTTTCAACCGTAATCTTCTTTCAACTAATGTAACATCAGAGTAACTCTTTCTAACCGATTGCCCAAAAAAAGCTAGGAGCCTGGGTTTCAGCTACAGCTCTCCTAAAAAAAAAGAATACAAACCGACAACGTCATCAATGATACTAATCCGTCCAAGGAACCGGCCATTACGGGCGTAGTTGCATCGTTAAATGGAAGTCCGGGCGGTGAATGGAGCGTTGGTAATAACGAGCTCCTTACATCCAGATTACACGCGGGGCCTCGGAGAACGGAGCGCGAACCCGCTTACAAGCGGTATAAAGCGATAAAAGTCGATTTGCCTGGGTGAATACCGAGCGGTGTGATGTATCGCTGCTTAGCGCCCACGTGACCAAACGGGAGATGCCCAGGTAACCCATCCTTCGCCTCGCGTCGGTTTATTTTTCGGTTCGCGTTCGTCGAGTTCCAGCTCGAATTATCGAATCATCGAGCGAGGAGAAGAACTCTCTTGGCGATATTCGCTCGGCGCGATCCGCGATTATCTGGCTCGTCAATCTCGCCGACTTTCCGCCGACAAATTGATTCCCTGCTGATCACCCGATCCCCTGGGACGATCGCTTATTACCGACGCGGGGCTAAATATGTAATGAGCAACGAATGGCAGAAACGCTAAGAGGCGAAGATGGCCGGAAATGGACGGAGTAAGAGTCACTTTATTAACGCTGCTGGGACTCTTTGCCTGGAAATTGCTCCCCTGGCGTGTCGTAAGGTAATTTCAGACGGTTCTTATACACTCTTTATGCTTTTTTTCTGGGGCTTTTCGTTTCTTTACTTTGTCTTTCTCTAGTCGCTTCGGTTCGTTGAAATTGCCCGAGATTGGACGGCTGAGTTATTAACACGTGGCTGCGGCTGGCGAGATTTAAACTATCGGATAAGGTAAACGCGCTTGAGTTTTCATTACGAGGAGTATTTGATTTGTTGTTCCGTTGGGTACATAACGTGGCGATAGAAATTTCACTTGGGTCGTTAGAAAGAATCACTTTTACATTTTTAGGGCAAATCAGGATCTAGGATTTTAGTCCACGACTTGGGAACATGTTTATTTCATAATTCTTGAGAAATTTTATGCGATACTTTATCAAGAGTTTCCAATCGTTATAATAGTGCGAGAAAATAATAAATCTTAAAAGTCTTACTAGACTGCCTCGAAAACATATAGAATATATGTTACACTGATTAAAAAATAAGTGATACTTCCATTTAAATTTCATTTCTTTATCTATACCTGCAAAAATATGAATTTGCACGAACCGCAGTATATATATTAAAAATGACTCGTACAGTTAGTAAAAGTGTTGTCACTCGAATTTAAAAATTGATAATTGGATCCTAGTCACTCCGCTATCGTTTACGTGTTAGTTTCCTTGTCCTCCACCGTTCCCGTCGACTTATCGTTCTCGTGCTTCGTTGCGCGACCATAGTTAGCATCCAAATTGGTCGTCGTCGTTCCCGTATCGCGCACCGTCGAGCAGCATATCGTGAAACGCCTTTCTCCGGTGCCTTTCCTAGGGTTTTCCTTGTAAAATTTGCTGAAAAGCATGTCAGGCTTCACGCAGGAGGTCGTGCTGCATTTCAGTACGGTGCTCTCGCAACGCCTGAGGTCGCACTTGAAACCCATGGCCCTCTTCGCGCGGAAGTTCCTGTAAATTTCTTGGATCCTCTTCAGAGACTTCTTCGTTCTTTTCTTTAGAATTGTAGAATCAGAAAATAAAATAAAAAAAAATCGATGTGCAAGGTACTTCAAGGAGTTGAGTGCATTGGTGCATATTCAAAGTATAATTGCGATTGGTTTTAATGTTGTAAGAGATATTTAATTTTGTTTTTAATTTTATTTATGATATTTAACTGTATACAGAGGGAGGGGGCAATTACTATTAACTATTAGCATCTCAGATATCTGTTGTCCCTGCTAGCCTAATTTTAAAGATCTTATTAGAAGCTGGCTGCGAACTTGTAACAAGATCTTTATATTTAGATTAACAGAAACAACAGATATCTGAGGTGCTATCATTACTGCTCGATCCTGTATGACTTCAAAAAATGTTCACAAGAAATTTTTAAAAAGGTGAGCTCACCTTCACCTGATTAGAGATTTGCTTGATTTTCCTCTTGCTTCTTTTCAGTCTGCCTGCCCGTTTGCCCCTTTTCCTCGAGGTGCACACCGTCACTTTGAAGCTGAAGCATCGAGTAACGTATTCTGTGAGCTTTTTTGAAAGTTTCTTACATCCAAGGATGTGAAACGACGCACCTCGGAGCGTCCTGGTGTTTGATCCCGGCGCAGGATTTGGAGCAACCCTGAGATTTCGCTACCGTAGAATTCTCCGTGTTTCCATCGCTGCAATATTTCGCCTCGGGTTCCTCTGCGTTGGATAATTGCCTGACAGCCTCTGGATCACCGGTAGACATCCGCTGGCAGGCATTCACGTCGAACAAAGTAGCCGATTTTTGTTCGTTCGCCTCTTTCTCCGTCGATTGGCGGCTTTTCAGGATTTCTCTCGAGTTCGTTTCTTCGTCGTTGTTCGCCCCTTCGTGCATTCCCCTGTTTAACGAGATCAGCCCCTTTGTCCGCGAACTTGACCGCTTATTTCGCCACTTCTTCTTTTCGAGCCTTCTATTTTCTCGTTGTCTTCCATTTCATTCATCTCGGGAATCTGCTTCGAGTGGAGCGAGTAGTTCGTCGACTCTTCGACTCTAGTTTTTAATTTTATACAATTGTACTACCTCTGGAGTATCAATAATCACTTTGAATTGAAAATATGCTTTGAAAGGAGCTGGCAGAGGACGGCAGGGGGGATCGAATTAGCGCGTTTTCACGGACTATCAGCATTGTTCTGGTGCCTGTCTTGATTCTGTCGTTACCTGCGAGCGTGGAACATCTTGCCACTATGATAGTTCGTTCCATTTCATACTCCTACGTCGTAATTTAAAAAGTTCGTAATTCATTAAATATACCACTTACTGTGTACACTTTTTGGCGTTTTTGTTCAATTTTAATTAGATTAAAATTAACGAACACGACACAAGTGTTTGAATTTAATTGGAAATTTGAATTGAACACAGCACAAGACGTGAACATGGATTCAGAAATAACACAACGTTTCTATCCTAACCTCGTCCATCCTCGGTACTCGTACTCTTCTCCATATCTTTCTCAAAGCTCGGAAGCCTTTCGAAAGCTTGCGACGAAGATTATCCAATTATACGTGTGAATCGAAACGGTAACATGGTGTAATGCGTGTAATAATTCAACTAAAATTTGCCCGTCAAAGTGGAACGAATGTTGTCTCTCGATTGTACAGGGCTCGCACCATTGAAACACAACGAACGTCAACTGTTTTTATTTTTCTCATAGTTTCATTTTATAAAACTTATATTTGCGTTTCGGTTTCTTTGCTCCTAGGCTTCTCGTTCCTCGTGTTCGTCCTACTGGACCTGAGCGCGAAGATTTTCAAAGCCGTTCCCCTCAGACCCTGGGTCGAAGCTCCGGTGTTCGTGGAGGGCTCCTTCTGGAAAACATTAATTTTAAATACTTTTACATACAGTTTCTTTCTCAAGAAATTATTAAGAGTACTAAGACTGCTTCGACATAATTCCCACTGAAATCCTATGGAATCTCAACCTGAACTCAATGGAAATTAATTCTCCGTCCTACAATATAATTTGTTAACAGTCATCCAGAACTGTACCAGGATCAAATCCATCGAAGTGCTAATGTCAGCAACGCTAATCTTCCTGCCTGCTGTGTTCTCACTGCTGAACGTTGCCCTGAGTCTCGACTTGTCCCTGCGACCAGCCGAGTTCATTCCAGCATGCGTTTCGTTCGGTAGCTTGACTGAAAAGAACATTTTCAAAAACTCAAGATGCTCAAAACATACAGATTATTCGAACTTACCCATAGAACTGAGCCTAGGCACCGTCCCCTTGAACCTTTCCACTATGTCTTCGGCATCTGGAGACTCCGGATCGATCGTAGCTTCGTTCTTGGTAGCAAGGTTATTACATCGTGGATTTTCGGGCGTACAGGAAAAGGGACAGTGTCGTTGGCAAGACTCGTGGCTTCTAAAAAAAAATAAATTTCACAGAAGACGAAGTAGGGAGGTTTCTGTAACTTAGGAACACCTACTTTGAACGACCTAATTGGAAGCTCAGACTTGGCCCAATGCCAGAGTCCTTAAATTTTGTCCTGTTGTTCTCTAAATTGTTCGTGCAATATTCTTCGTACTCCCTCCTCTGGCCAGATGCTACTTTAGGGTTCGTAAACGTTATGGAGTTCGATTTCGTGGGCGTTGAAGTTTTGAAATTATCGTCAGTCTGAAATAGAAATATTAAGTCGAATTATTCGAAGAAGGAACAGATTTTGCGCAGTTGTATTCGGGCTACTCACGTCGAGCTTTTCCTCCAACATCTTCAACGTAACCATAGTCCCATCCAAGTATCCGTGAAGATGAGGCAGCTTCTGGTCGCAGCAATCGAACTCCATGTTCTTGAACATCCTCCACCAACAATTCTCGTCCTCCAAAAACGCTTTCAACTTCGTCATCTGTCTTATACAGTTGTTCAAGACTTCCCTGGCACTGTTCAAGTCAGTCACCTTTTGCTCTTCGGTTTGACTGAGGACGTCCTTCGTTTTACTGCTTTCCTGCACTCAAAAATATCTATTTAGACTTCGTTATATCTTCTTAATTAATGGTTTTCACCTGTTTGATGCTCGACTGGGCGGTCTCCAAGTTCTGGATGCTCTTCTTCAAGCTCTGAATCTTGTCCAGGAGCCTCTGAGTGTTACAGTACGAGGCCTCCGCTTGGGATTTGGCGTACTTGCACTTTCTCAGGTCGCAGTTCTCTTTCGGCTTTCTAATCGTCGGCTGGTTACGATTGTCCTGCTGCTGATTACCGATGGAAGTCGGGGAGAAAGTGTTCGCGCAGCATGCTCGTTTCGATTCCTGATAACGGGGGATCGCAACGGCGGTAATTGTTTTAATCTTTCTATCGACACGATACTCGAGCAAAACCACGAATCGACGTTCATGAGGTCTACAAGGACTCGATAAAATAATACGGAATCTTTGCTTGGAGTCTTTGTTTTCAACTATTGAACAAGAGGTGTATTAGTGCAGGAGGATACTTGGAAAATCGTGAGACGTTGATTGAATAATTGAGGGAAGAGAAAAGGGATGATTCAGTCGATTGCACGATAATCAATTCATTATATAACTATATAAAAATAGCATGAACCTACCACAAGAAATATACAAGCCTCGTTAAAAGCAAGCGGCACCCCCAACCCCTATCAATAACGCAGTATTTCACACGTGTTCGCGTCATTTTGCCCCTCTTTTATCAACCCCCATAAAGTACACAAAGAAAACGAGTAAAGTGTTAACTAGGTTACGTGCCATCCACGTCGATGTTTCCCTTCTCCGTCAGCAAACTCTGGCATCGACTTCCGGCGCACCACGCGGTGTCATCGCTTCGAAGTAATTAATGATGAGCATGTCGAGGGATTGTGGGACATTAGTTTTCAATTTTACCACTTGCAATAATTTTGAAACATTGTCTCGACGTTAAGGTTTCCGTGCGCGACGACGACAGCGTCATCTGTTTCTCTCTTCTTCCACGGATAAAAACGTGAATCATTCACTGTCGATAATGTCAATTAATATTATAGTTCAATCCTCTATCCCTTCCCTATGTCCTAATTGGCAGTCGCGCAGCGAAAAACCGCTCGTAGCCAAGCCGCGGCAAGAGTGTTAGTAGGGTTACGTTGCCGCGTAGCTTCTATTCGCGCTAAATTAAGGGACTCCCGTGCCTTGTATGAGCTCGTACGCACTCACACAGTTCCACATCACTGTATACGTACACGGAACTGCAAGGACTTGCGTATTGTCCTATTTTTGTCTCAACAATGCAATTTGAGACCTCTCAATAGTCGTTTCCGCTAGATAAATGTTCGAACTTGTGCGCAAGCTCCTATATGCAAGCTCCTACTTTTGCTTTTTTGTGTCATAATTAATAATATTCAGCAGTATTTCGCGATCAAAAGAAGCAATATGGTGATGCGACCGTGCTGCCGCATTGTCTGAACTAACATACGCTACTGAATATTGTTAATTATGACACAAAAAAGCAAAAGTAGACTACCTATAGGAGCCTGCGCACAAGTTTGAACATTTATCTAGCGGAAACGACTATTGAGAGGTCTCAAATTTGCATTGTCGAGACAAAAATAGGACAATACGCAAGCCCTTGCAGTTCCGTGTACGTATACAGTGATGTGGAGCTGTGTGAGTGCGTACGGGCACATACAAGGCACGGGAGTCCACTCCCTTAAATCAATCATTAATACAGTCTAATATAATATAAAACTGATTTGGCGTAACAAACCACCCCTAAACAGCCTGCAACGAATACTAGAAACTGGTGTCTTTTACTAATTAAAAATTCTACATTTCTAAACAAGTGCCACCCACCGTCTAATATATTAACCTAAAAACGACCATGACCCAATGAAAATTGTATTGTTGTGGCTTAGAAGCTCGCCCAGCAGTGTCTAGAATAGTCAAATTAGAGCACAATGGACGCCCCCGGGAGATCTCCTTTCAAGGAACACAAAAACCAATCGAATCGCACGGGGAAGCGACTTTTAAACGGCTCGTTTACCATAACGCGTGCTTTTGAATCCCTCCCAAAAATTCGAGGTGCCACGGAACGACTCGTAGACCCGCATAATTGCATTACGAGAAGCTTAGAAGCGGTTCGAGCCGCAACGTGGAAACGTGACAAAAAGTCAACGAGATTGTCGCCGCGGAAAATCAGAGTCGTCGAGCAGAACTGTGCTTTCCCCATTCATTTGCAACGGAGGCGCCCATCCGCCACAAAGACAGGGGATCGCTTTCCTCGCAAGATCGACACTTTAAGGGGGAATGGAAGCCGAAATTGGGTCATTCAAGTGCAAAGCAGGGTGAAACTCCTACATAATTTCAATAGCGTCAAAGATTTTTCGAAAGAACGCGTTTTCCTCGGTTATTTCTCTTGTTTGAGAATACAGCGTGAGAGTTTGTGAAGCCAGTGACGTTGAAATGTCAAGGAAAGATCGTGAGGGACTTAAACCTTAGTCAGAGTGCAGAAAAAAGGTATCGGAACTCACACACTTACTTGATTAATAATTCTTATTTAGGGCCAGACCTTCGATACATGGCCCAAAGTATTCTAATCGTATTTCACAACCCAGAAATCGCTAAAAATCAGGCTTTCTCGATTTCGCGACACTCTCCCCCGAAAAGAAACACGAGGCAAGAATACACGTCGGTAGGTGGATGCAAGAGGACCACGACAAAAGGGCAACAATTACTTTATTTTGACTTTGCGGCCCGCTTCGGGGTCTTTGAGCCTCCCCGCGGCCCTTTGTCCCTGGGGTTTCCGTGTCGGTACGTGAAAACGCGGCAAAAGGGAATCCCGCGGCGCATTTACCTGTTCCGTACCTGTCAACCGCGCCGGGAGATCACAGCGATCTCCCGTATCGCGACAAATGGTCCTAGACGCCTACGTCTTTGCGCTTGTGCCGAATTCTAAGCACCCCTGTTAAAGCTCGAGTCATCCCCGTGTCGCAAACCCCTTGGAATCTCTGCTTCCTCCTTTCAGATCACGCAACGTTTGCAAACAATCCGTTCGGGGAAGATTTATGGCGATGGAGGAGGGTACGGTTTTGGATTTGATCTGCGAAGAGAAAATTTGCGCGATGGAAAAGGTTGTTTCGCTGGTTGATTGCAATAAAAATTTATTTAAGTAGAGAAAGAATCGAAAAAAGAGGTTTCGAAGATACGATCAATACCATAAATATTCGTGCCCTCTATGTCTATGAAATAATAGTTATAATATTTCCAAATGAATTTTTCCAAAAGAATAAAATATATTTGTACAAACATACACTTGAAAACATTGTTCCTACCATTTAATTTAAACAAATTTCTTCAATAGGCATAGAAGGTACGAATATTTATGGGACTGACTGTATTTCCGTGGAGAATGGTCTAATGTAAAACAAGCTCCGCCGAAAAGAACGAAATTTGATTTAATTTAAACTTAAATGACGTAACATATCTCCAAGTCTGTTCCCTGGAAATTTACTTTACCTACCACAGCTACAAAGACCACCCAAATATGTTTAATTCGTTTCCCCTTTCGTTAAGAGTTCCTGTCGCGCTCGTGTGAAAAGGACAGGGAAATTCCCGTGTCGCTTCAAATGGAAATTCGTGGTCCCGATAACTGTGACGATTTTCACGGTCCACTGAAATCCGTAGTTCGGAAAAAATACAGGACGAAGTGTGGAACACTGAAAAATCGAGTCGAAGGGGTCCTCGGAGGCCTGTTTTGCAAGTGAATGATCCAATTTCGAGGGTGGGTCTCGCGCTCGACACGCTTGACCACCAGTTCCAGACAATCGATTCGATGAAGATTTACGGTGAGATGTTTTCAATGGGCTTCATCATTCGGTTGTACGATTAGGATCGTGTGGCACCGAAGTTATTAATCGAAGGGCACGGAGTTCGATTTTTATTAATTTATCAGCCACCAAATGTTACGTGTCGTGGCTTATCAAAGTTTCTGGAAGGAAATTTCTGGTAGAAGCAACTCTCAAAGATCCTCGCAATTAGAGAAACTCGGGGTGATTTTTCATAGCACTCGGATAATTGTTTACCCCTGACCCCTCGATGGATCGAAAAAAAACACGTTTCAGGGGACAGGGCGAGTCGGCGAATTTTTTTCATCTTTTCGACGTACGTGCCACAGTCGATGTCCGTGGATCAGCGCGACTTGATCACCTTTTATGGCTTTCCCAGGACAAGATCCTCAGGACCGCTGTGAATGGAAATGGAGGACCTCCTACGGTTACATCCGAGAGTCTCAGCGCCGTCCGTCTATCTCCATCTCGCTCGTTCCCTCGTCGCGGACGTATATCTGTCGTTGGACGATTGTCAACGCCATTCATGATACGCGAAAACCTTAAGAAACGTCCAACGTCACTCGCGCGATACTGAAACGGACACCTTGGGTGGTCGCCGCGGGGAACGCGACGTTAACGGAATAGATAACAGCCGCAATTCTAGGCGAGGAGTCTCGCGCATCGCGTACACCGTGACTATTCGAACACTCCACGCAAAACTCCCTTAATTTCAATCATATTATGCGTTTCACCTCCTGCAGTGGTTGAGGTGGATCCTCTAACAAAGACTATTCAGTCAATAGCATGTTCCTTGTAAATGTTACATTTATGTTGAGTAGATAGACAAGAAAATGCAACTTTTAAGGAAGGAAGATTTGTATATGTTTGTACTTTTTACTCATCTATGATATAGTGATATACACATAATACTGTTTTTAATTTTTCTGTAGATTCAGCTCAAGCATCATCGACACGTGATACTCACCCCTTACCACCTCTCAGAACCATCGTTCACCTTACTGTCTTTGGGCTTAATATTTCTTAATAATTTAGTTAATAGAGGTTCAACTATTTATGCCAACTAAGATTTGTCGGTGCAAGAGATTTCGTAGAAACAGTCCTCCAAGAACGCACACCCCTTACCTCCTCTCAGAATCATCATTCACCTTTAGTCTCTATATTTTTTAATAATTTAATTAATCGAGGTTCAACTATTTGTGACACTATGCTAAGATTTGTCGGTGCAAGAGAGTTGATGCGAACGGTCCTCCAAGAGCACACACCTCACCACCTCGCGATGCTCTCGCTTCCTCCTTCCTCGAGAACACAAGCGAAAGAAGCGCTCGGGCGCGGTATTAATTCACTTAATCGGGGTCAACGCGCAATTTACGACACCGTCGTAAATACGAGTCGTCATATAGAATCGTCAATAGGTAGGATTTCTTGCGAGCAATCATCCGGAGCGTTTATGCCTGCCGCGCGGTGTCCACCGAGAGAACGCGCATCCTGGGTGGTCGTGCCATAAAACGCGTTATGTTCTTAATGTTATGCAGGACACGCAACTATATATAAAGCGCTCCCAATTGTGTCGCTGCTAGCCAGGGAAAAAAGGTCCGCGGAGTGAGGAAAAATCGCCGTGGCGACCGAAAAAGGAAGGGCGGAATGCCAGCGCGATCGGTCATCTCCTTTTCTGAGACGCGCGTCCTCCTTACGTATCACCGTTCTTACCGATTTCGAATAATCTCGTCTACATAAAAGCCGACCACCGTTGCCTAATTGGCGATCACGTTCATACGTGGCGGCTTATTTGAAGAATTTAATAGCTTACTTTAGTTGCGCGACCGTGCGCGCGCTCCAGCGGCGCTCCGTCGCGTAAGGGAAACGATCCTCGCCTGGCTATCTCCAATTATTTTCAGTTTTCCAAGGGGACGATATCGTGATTCCCTTGGGGACAGCCTCTTGCGTGGAGCTATTCGAGGCGATAGTTTCTTCATCCGATTGTTTATTTGTGATATGTAGACTCACTGAGGGGTGGAGGTTGTCAGGGGTTAAGGGATCCTTTGGTTTCTAAAGTTAGGAAACGGGCCTATTGAAATTTTTGTTGCTGATATAAGCTGCTTGTTTTTAAGATTTCCTATTTTCCTGTTTACCATGGCCCGAGCAATCGAATGATATCGTGTAAGTCAAGGGGTTAACATTGGTTAATTCTTATTTTGTAACGACTCAAACCTTGCAATATAAATTGCAACTCTTTCGATCCCCTTTAATTCCCCAAAAATCACCCCTATATTTTTTTAATTATTTCCCCTATTCTCCATCCAAACCTAACGCCATTCCTGGTTACCCAATTCTACCTGGAGCATCGAGTATTGGCTCGAACTATCGATTTCAGCTGGTGGCGACCCAAAAAAGGCGACTTTTCCGCGTCCTTGAGCGTCGCGCGACCCGAGAGCATTGTGGCACGGAGTCAGGGCCACCCTGAATACCGAAAACTCTTCGACTTTCGCGGCTCGTTTCATCCCGACTAGGCGAGTGCATAGATCACCAGGTGTCGCTCTGTTTATACCGCAAACGTCCAAACAAGTCGCCAGGGTCCCCGGGGTCTATTAAGTGCGGACCTTTCAAAAGATCTACACGACCTGGAAGGCAGGGAAAAAAAAGGGAAGAGCAGGAGGGGAGAGGAGCGCGCGTTGTATACCTGGATCCAAAGGCGATCCAGAGATCTGGGCATTGATGTCACCGCTATACAGCTGGTAAATATCGTAAATAAATCTCAGGACACCATATTCTGCGCGCTTTCGCGATTAACGGGCTACCATACGCGACCACGTAAATTTTCCATTAGATTTTCGAGGGAGGAGTTGCTGCACAGAGGGTGTGTTATTTATCTTAATTAATCATGCTGAATCTGCGAGAAAAATGAGGTTTTATCTTCCTCTTTGTGAATTTATTATCTTTATTAAAAATTCTAGCCAGATAAAGGGTTCCAATGTGGCCCTAAATTCGACTTACGATAACTTATCAAAAACAAAAACATGTGTCAAGTTTCAAGCCTATATCTCGACTTGAAAATCACGTTTTTGCGCAATTCTTCCTATATTATCACATAAAATATTTTGAAAAAAATCAGTCTTACAATAGTCAAAGCTCCATATATGCTTATCCAATCCGAGACGCTTGTGAACAACCTACTTCAAATTCGCAGACAATTAGCTCGCTATAGAGACGTCGCGTTTATGAAATTCGTCGACGGTAATATTTTCAACGGACACTTTATTCTGGTCTGCGAGTTGGATTGGACAGCATGTTCGACACCGAGTTTTTCTCGAGACTTTCGCCTGTCTGCGGCAAGAATTTATCCTCTGCTTTCTTCCTTCGGCAAGGACCTATCGATACTTATCTGGCGATACCGTGACATCCTTTCCTTGATCCGCCGCCAGCGACCGTCACCGATATCCTTGATGGCTCCACGGCATCCTTCGGACCCCGACCAGCCTTTCCTTGACCTCTTCCCTTTTTCCCTCGCCTCGCGCGACCATTAGGGTATCTCGTTTTCGAAAACCGCTTTATCCGAGGCGACGAAGGAGATTTTCTTCGCCTCTTCATCCTTTGCTCCTCCGCTCCTTACGTGAAGCAACTTCAAACTAAATTAGTCTCGACGTACGTCGATTGTTCACTTCAGAAAAGTGATCGATCTCCAACTCCTTGGGAAAATTTAATTTAAATTCGGGATCGATGACAGAAAATCCAAAAAAATTCATGTGTCATAGAAGAAGGATAAAAGTTTCTGTAACGATGTAACCAAGAATTTTCGTTAATTTTTCCCCTGCAAATGTCAATTTTCTAAAATCCAGCGTTTAATTCTCGTCTCGGGAGATAGCGGTAAACAATCGAACGAGCAACTCGAAAGGGCATCGAAATGGGAATTGATCGTTTAACAGACGGTTCGCGGTAAATGGCAGAATCATCTTCAACGCGTTTCTTCTCAGCAATTTTCGCGGCTCGTATATTCAGCGCTAAATTATTATCCCTCGAAGCGGTATGTATTCATTATCGCTACTATGTAAGTGCGTTCACTTCCGACAATTGGCAGTCGTTGACTCGATTTTTGCATACGCCTCTTTACAAGGAGCCATATTCCGACTCCGACACGGAACTATCGGAGCACGAAAACGATTAACAAATACTAAAACACGAAACGGCTATCTAATCCACGCTAACTCGAAGAGGCAACAGAAAGGATTCTCAACAGAAGTAATCGCACGCAACGTTCCCAAGGCAGCGACGCTTCGCTTCCTGCTCCTGCGAAAAAGAATTCTTTAGCGAAAAGCAACGTTTTCGGGGCCGATCGTGACCGCGTGATCCTCGATTTCAGCGATTCCCGTTCGTTTGCCTTCGTCTCCTTCGCTGGCGATTCTCATTGGTGTATCTCAGCACGGATTTACATTCAGTTTCTTTTCGTTGACAGATATTAAGCTGTTCCACTCCCATGAAAACACCAGCTCGACATCGGTTATTCCCTCGATCGTCACTCGCGAGGACTGCGATCCCTCGCGCGTTTTTATCCCAAGCGTTTTACTGTTTACTCGAGTCGTACTGCGAGACTCGACGAATACTTTCTCGAATGATAATTCCATTCCTTAATATTGGGGAGCGAGGTATAAAATGTTTCCACATTGCGGGATAAAAAGATCCGTCGGCTAAACAATATTATTTCGTAAATCAAAATATTCACCGAATGCTTATCTGGAGACTGTCGCGGCACTTGGGCCCGAATAGCCTACAAATTCCGTGGTAATCGACGTGAGTAGAGGCTCTTCTTCGGGAATTAAAGAAGCGGGAAACGACTATGCGATTCTTTGCTTCTGAATCGAGGGAATTTAAGATGGACACCTGGAGAATTTTCGAGCACTTTGGTTCTACATATTTCTATAATAAATTTGTTGAAAAAATTAGAATCTTCCTTGGAATATACGTAGATGCAAAGTTCGAAGTGGTTACCATTAATTTGTGTTAGGAGAAAAAATTCATCAAGGAATGGCTCTTTTTATCATTCTAAACCTAGAAGACCTGTTTAAGATCGCTCAGAATATTTGCGACATACTCCTTCATCCTGAAGAACGTTAGAGCATTTTGGTTCTACATATTTCTACAATAAATTGACTTTGTTGAAAAAATTAATATTTTCCTTGGAACACGCCTAGATGCAAAGCTCGACGTGGTCA
Source organism: Hylaeus anthracinus (assembly GCF_026225885.1). Classification (NCBI taxonomy): domain Eukaryota; kingdom Metazoa; phylum Arthropoda; class Insecta; order Hymenoptera; family Colletidae; genus Hylaeus; species Hylaeus anthracinus. The sequence continues at coordinate 16,707,284 of NW_026534348.1, forward strand.
CTATTAATTTGTGTTAGGAGAAAAAATTCATCAAGATATTGGTCTTTTTATCATTTTAAATCTAGAAGACCTGTTTAAGATCGCTCAGAATATTTGCGACATACTCCTTCATCCCGAAGAAGAAAGAACACATGTTGAAAGAGGTCGCCCGTGGTCCTTGTCGTCTGAGCGTTCAACCCCTGGTGGATCTATGTATTCATTACCGTCCTGCATGTAAGGGCGTATGCTTCTAATGACCAGGACGATCGGTTACGCCCTGGCGGGTCGCGAGGCGCTCGAAACCACCTTCGCGTCTGTGTTCCTTCCAGCGAGCAAGACGCATTAGCATCGACGAGCTGAGCCTTGCAAGCGTGATTAGGATAGTCGACACCGTGGACGGTGGTCGGTTTGCGAGACGACCATAGGTGAACTGGTAGCGAGACTCTTCTTTTCTGCATACCTGATCGTCTCTCAATATGGAGGTGATTAGCTATGAATCCAGCGCGAGGAATTCCAGAGGATTCGTCTTATTTTCTTAATAATAAACAGATATCAAATCTCTGTAGAGTTAAACTCAGCCTATTCTGCAGTGGATAACTGGTGTACCGAAGCCAATGAATGAGAACATCAATTTGCAGATTTGTCTAATCACTCCTCATCGTAGAACACTGAAGATCGAAGATTGAAGATCGAAGAAGGATGATTGACGATTGTAGAAGACTCGTTCGAGGTTCTTAATGCATTCTGCAGAGGATAACAGTCTGTACATATCAAGCCTAATGGATTAGAATATCAAATAACAGACACGATTGAACTGATCGTTAGCAGACATTATTCCAATATTCTTATCGCATCTAGCGCTGGCTAATTGAACTACCAGAACACAATGGATAAGATCAACTATGTGTACGGGTGAGCTCAACGCCAATGGAGATTCTTGAAGCATTTAGACTCTAGTACTAAATCTAATTACTAAGAATATCAACCACAAATCCAATCGATCTCATCATTATCGAGGATTTCTCCAAGAAGTGTCGGGTCAAATTTGTAGGAATGCCAACCATAAATGAGAATTTATTTATTTGCTTGTAATAATAGTAAACAAAATAGCTCGTTTGGTCAACTCCTCAACGAATAACAAATAAGACGTGAACAAGAGGCATTAGCATCGACGAGTGGAGGTCTTGCAAGCGTGATTAGGAAAGTCCACGCCGTGGTTTTTTTCCTGCATACGTGATCATCGGTCCTCGATATGGAGGTGATTAAACCGCGACGTTTGATAGCAAAGCTTTACGTTTCCGTGACTTGGTAATTACGAGGCTGAGCAGATCGTTGTAACGGCGGCTGGTCGTTAAGGGAAATCAAGGAGCTCCTTTTGGCTCGTTGAATGTTTACTGCCGACGATCTGCTCGGCACTCGTAAATATTCGACTCCAGTTTCGTTAGCCTCGCGATCACCAGAGGGATCGTAAGGGAAACGTACAGCAAGTCCTTTACTTATGCGGTTAATTCGTTCCACGAAGCTTACCACGCGAGTGGAATTACATAAATACGATGTTTTACAGGGAGAACATGAAGTTAATCCTCTGTTGCCTCCATTTTTATTTTGTTATTTTAGCTAGTATTCCAGTTGAAAAATATTCAAGCAAATCTTTTACTTTTACCCTAAAAATGATTTCTAACGTGATACCTTATATTTAATAGTGCTTTATAAATATTATCTCGGTGAAATACAATTTTAGAAAACAGAGATGGGTGTGGTTTTTCTACAAATAAGAGCATCGAGTACACATTCATTAGCAGCATTAACAGTTGTTCAATCTTCCGTCCCTTCAACTTCAAATAAAATTATATAATTCGAACTGCAATTATTTGTAACAAATTATTTGTAACGTATTAAAAATGCTCGTGTTTCATTTGAAACTCGTGTCTGAATAAGTACTTTGCTCGTGCTTGGAGCGAAAAGCTGAAGTCTCCTAATTCGTGAGCCTCCGAGTAGAGGGCAGCATCGACAGGAGCGCTGAAGACTCTTTCAGCAGCGTGTAGCCTGCGAGGAAAAGAAACCAGTGAGAAACCGGACAGCTGGCTCCCTTCTCCCTTTCCTAGGTCGCCGAAGGGACACGGCAGGGAAAACGTACAGGGAACCTTTTATTCCTTTATTCCCATGCGACATCCTTTCGTTCATTCGCCAAATCGCTGTCGTTTATTATAATCCTGTTAAAGATAAATAACATCGAAGATTCAGTTTCTGCTTTATGGAACCCTTCGTTCACGAAAGCGAAAACAAACGTCGAACAAGGATGTTTTACTGAAACTGAGATTCATCTAAAACGATATTTTATTTTTACTATTTAAGATAATAAAAATAACTTTTCTGAAATTTGTAAGGAGAGTTAAGAATAACGAAGGTGCTGATTGCAAACTGATGCACGCGTTTTCAATTTATTCGATGCTAGTATTACAGTCTAAACAAATTAGTGAAACTAGAAAATCACATAGAAGTCTGAAAGTATACTTGTATATTGAGAAAAGGTAGTGGTTGAAAGGTTGAACCGGTATAATTTCGATGGAGACCAGCTATAGACTCCGAACACGATGTTAGTCGGTAGTTTACAAACTCCCAAGATCATCTGCTCCGTTCTCGTAAAATCGGAGGGTGGAGCGTTTCGAAGGGCGAAGGAGGCGTCTCGAAAACGTGTTTTCACGTGAAACTCGGCTCCATAGTTCGGAAATGTCGATGGCTGCGTCGGCAGAAATTTTCCCATGACGCGAGAATTCTCTGTTGGGAAGAAATAAATTAAATCTCGAGGCGATTAGTGTCGGCTGGGAAACATGCTGGAGTCGCTTATTCATGCAACGATATTGAATCGCATCTTTTACAAACGACACACTGATGGTACACAGGAAATGAAGATCTTAGACACCAAAGGGAGACAAATGTGTGAAGCACATACAGACCTCTATGACAAATTACAGGAATTCCAATTAAAATACTTGCAATTCCTCTAACAAATTTTATTACAGATTAGTATACAGCAATATCAAACCACAGTGTCATTCTTTGGAATCTCTCGATCTCAGATAATACGTAAAAATACTTTGACGTTTGATAACAAAATAGTTGTTACGATCTCTCGGAGGCAAAGTTTAAAACTCACAGTCCTCGAAAACGATTTCTTCCAAAAATGAGAACGTATGGCATCCATTAATCTCCATGTTTTAGACACCGTTACCAAACGCAGTTCGACGTTTATCGATCGTTAAAAGTACGGCAGCCATTACGTTCTTTTTCCGCGCGCAATATACAAAGCGGAAGACGACTTCGTCGACCCACGATTGAGAGATCGAAGATAGCCAGTGACCAGAGTCGTTCGATCGGCGCGCCATGCTTTTCGTTAATTCTTCATTTATAATTTTATTACAATCGTCCCGTTGGTCCCACTTTATTTCGTACCCGATCGGAAGATCCCTATCTACCGTGTGTAATTAATTGGAAATGCCGTGATGGCGATAACATCGTTAATTTATCTCGGCGTGCCTCCAGAATTGAATTCTCCCGGTGCATTAATATTAATTAGCGACTAGCGCAGTGCCATCTGAAACTGTAACGCTTCAATTTACAAGTAAACGTTATCGTTCTGTTTACATCCTCCGCGGTCTTCCCGTCGACATTCTTTGTGGAGAGCATTTTTTGTCCCGCCATTTGTACGAGAGACGCAAGCGCAACCTGGTTGCGTTGGTAGCGGGGGGATTCCCCTGAGATCGAATCTTCTTTTCAGATTGAATTAATTACGGAAAGGTACACACTTGGAATAGAGGAACAGAAGTCATTCGGAATACAGAAGTTCTTGTTCTCCGAAGCGGTTGTTTGCCTGAGTTGAGAATTCTTGTTGGAGCATTCCTGTTAGGGGTGTTGTTGGGGCATGCTTGGTGTCTTTGAAGATTCGTTTGTGGTTTCTTCCTGAACCTTGATTAAGTATACGGAGAAATTATTTGGAAATGAAGTTAAGACCACCGTGGAGAAGTGTAAGACACTATGTAGTTGATAAAGGAGGTTTGAACAAGATTAATATTGTTACTAGTTCTAAGTGGAGCACCTCATCATCACTGAGGATTCTTGTAGAATTCGTAACACCTCCTGCAATAGCTACTAAAATACTCAAAGCGTACTGAATCCTAGAATTGACTGCTGTAACCATCATTAACGATGCCTTCGAGATTCTAAAGCCAACCTACTCAATACTCAACTCTACCAGCACTCTAACTCTAGTCGCCATCGCTGAAATTTCTCCCGAATCTCTCCACGATCCAGTAGCTGGCAATCGTCCTGAACACCAAGCTCGCGACCTCCAAATCAAGCCACCTAATACATCTTCCGAGTAGTCCAAGCCTCGGCTACTCGTCGCCAGCCGAACAATGCTCCCCGACAAAGACAGCAGGAGAAACGTTCTTCTATCAGCGGTGTCGACCGCGGCAATGGTCGACTGGTCGGAAAATTGGTGTTCGGTGAAGCTCAAAGTAGAGGCTTACGGAGGTGTAATTGTTTCGTAGGATCGTCCAGACCTCTGGCTGGTTCGCTACGCGGCCACCTAGGTCGCCCAGTTGGCCGTGTAGCACTCGGAGCGCCTACAGGCCCCTGTTGCCGGTATAATGGCGCCCGTTTGTCAAAACACGTCAAAACACAATCCTGGCCACGAAATCCTCTTTGGTCGGCCAGTCACGCCCCACGATGCATCACCTTCTTCCCTCCTCGGCTCGTTTGGAAGATTCAGGTAGAGGCTGTCGGGGGAAGAGCGCAGCTCGTGCTCTTGGGCACAGCTTGTTGCCGAGTCACCGGCGCAACATTACTCTCCTTCGAATTTGGAAAGCGGAGATTGTGTGTTGGACCGGTCGATTCTCGTTTTTTTTTTTCGTCGACATCGAGTGTGCACGCTTTCAGGGGTAAGCAGGAAAGATGGAAGGAGCCTTGGGCAGGGATCGCAGCTTCCGTTTTGGGTGACAAGCGAACATCGTGAACTGTCAGGTGTCGATCTTGAGGGAACCTCGCGCATAGGATATCGCGTTTGATCATTCTGTGTGTAGGGGAGGCAGTATCCCTTGTAGCAAAGACCCAGGTCTGTATAATAATTGACGAAGTTTTCCTTCCAGCAAAGTGCCGATTCCGAGGGTCTGTGGTGGTGGGTTTTTTAGTCAGTAAAAATATGACACTACCCTGCGAAACATCGGAGGAGTGTGTTGTCGAAAATTTTCCCTGCCACCACGGTAAAGAAAAAAAAAGGTCTGTATAACGATAAAATTGGAAAGCTATTGAAAATTTCGACAATTTTCTAGGTCAACGAAGCACCGGGCCTCCTAATCTCCCTCGAATAATACACTTTCAGTCCACCAATAGTCTCCAAACAAAGCACCCTACTTTTTAATATTACTCCTGATGACCACATAACGTCCACCCTCCTAATGAACCAGTGGTCCGCAATCTTTCAAGCCCGATCGTGTCCGATTACTCCCCACTCGTTAATCACGGTTACTGACTGCGCGGTAATCATAATCGTGGATTACGGTTCTGGCTAACGCTGCTTCAGAAGCACGCGGCCCCAGAGGGGGGGATCCTGGCTTTATTTATGCAACGACACTCGCGTGTCCTCTTATCAACCGATTAGGAGGAGCGTTATTAGGTGACAGCGAGATCGCGTGGTAGAACGGCGCTGCGGGTAGCCAAGACCACGATAATGGGGAACGGTCACGTTACCTTAGCTTCAACGAGGAAACTCGCAGAAAGCTGACCGCTTGGTAGCTCGGGGAGACGACACTTGGGAGGAATTGCTGCGTGGATTGGCGATAACAGGACCACGAGAGTGCTGAAGCGGTTTATCAGGAGAGAATTTATTTTGAAGATGATTTGAAGAGAGGGCATGTTGCGCGAATAGGGTACAGATAGCGATTTGAGGGGTCTTGTTTGGTCGAAGAGTGGGCCTTTTTGGGGAATTCTTTTTAGAGAGATCTCGGACTGGATTGGTTTCAACCTTGACACGTGTTTTTGTCGATTGATGAACGAGGCTTTATCATTTTTGTTGGTAGAAAATAGATGTAAACCTTTAAAGCAGGAAGATATCTATACGTGTGCCTAATTTAGTGGCTTAAAAATGCTGTGATACATGAGATACTGACTCCAAAATGGAACCAGTACCTCTAATCGATTCCCTACACTTATTTTGCCTAAATTATCACAAAGATTCTTAGCACAATGCTTCGTATCCAAGAGTTTCCACTTTCCCCTCTAAATCGAGTACCACAATCGTTACCACCCTCGACGAATTGTCTCTTGGTCCAATCCTGCTCGTCGACCAGTCTCGTCACGGTCAATTTCACGAGGTCGCCGAAACAAATCGCAACAGACCGTCGACCGACCATAAACTGCGGGGCCCCGCGGACATTGGAGTCTTGTCGCGAGGGGCGACGATAAAATCCGAACTGGATCGTAATCAGTGGAAAAGAGGCGCAAGAAAAGGGTCGTCGAAGGCAGCGTTGGTAGCGAACCAAGTGCCAGCAGCGCAATCGATAAGCGTTGCACCGATGCAGCGTCGTTGCATCTGAACCTGCACGTGCGTGCGGCTCGGCTCGTTTTCTGTCACCGTGTGAGTAACGTTAATGCTCCGCGAGCAATCTTGACTGCATTTTTATCATCGGATCGGCTTTCAACTTTTCTCGCGTGCACACTGCTTGCAATCGACCGCTGGTCGATTAGGGACGCTGGAAAGCCGTGGTAGCAGCCCTTAAGGTTTGCCACCTTGACTGTAAACAAAGTAGATGGTGTTTTCATGAATTTATTTTGAGGACACTGTATATTTGACTGGAATGAATTTTATTTCTATGGATGCAGAATGTAGGAAGCTCCCAAGAAATATTTCTTGCGTTTGTATTAGATATTAGGAAACAAAATGGCGTCTGAAATGAGAAATGTAGAACTCAACGTTTCCCCATCGATGTCATCGGCAGAGAGTATCTTCACAAATTTTGTATGGAATCATCACACATCCCATCGAAATCAATCTTATCTCTACTAATGAAAACGAAATGGCGTATCTAACACATCCGCTTGGCATCCACCTACATCTTCCAAGATGTCTTTTTAGCCATTTTACCCCGAGCGTGTATCGATCCGAAAAGATATTTTTTCCGCGTAATTCGACACTCGTCCAGGACATTTCGAGAGCATATCGCGACTCGATCGCGAACCGGTTCGCCGGCAGAAGTTCGGGGAAGCCGTAAGGCCCCCGATGGAACTCGCGCTTCCTGCTTTCCCACAGCTAGGTTTTCTTTGTAACGAGGATCGCCACGGCAGAGATTGCGATCCTAAAAACGGTATCCTGTTCTACACCGGCGATTTTACGATCGTTGAAGCTGCTCGGCTCTGCGGCTTCAATTAAGAAACGCCTGTGCGTTTGACGGGTTCCGGGGAACCGATTAGAGAAGCAGCCAGAGACAACGTTTCTTCCAGAGCTTTATCGCTCTATCCAACTGGGGATGGGTGGTTCGGTAAGATGGCGAGGATACGCAGTCTCCATTAAACAAGCCTCTGGGCTGTATACAATTCTCCATTAACAGAAAGTTCCATTGCTTTCTCTCAGCTCAATACCTCAGAATGAATATAGTGTTGTTATCTGGTTCCTATTTCTTTCTTGGTTCTTCGCATAACTCTGGTAGTACACAACTGTCTAGAGCTATCTACTTAAGACTCAAGGCACAAACAGAACATGAATCTCTTGTTTTTACTAGCTTGTGTAATAAATATGTTGCAGTAACACTAGATATCTACACCAAAACGTACAGAGTAAGGCAGGTGAACTGTTACAGAGTGATAGTGCTTAAACTATCGAAGATATAAAAAAATCTTACAAGAAAAAGTTAGAACTATCTACGATAGTTTAGGCATTATCTCTGAGTAACAGATTCGCTGTTACTTCAAATTAACACCCAAATAAATATCAAATAACATCGAATACTTTGGCACGCAACGCCATGAATGACCAACCATAAAAAACCTACCCCCAAACTTCCATTTCCATCCCTCCCTTACTAATACTTCAATTATCCTTGTTGCCTCCGCCCAACTCTACTATCGAGCATTCATCGAGAGTCGTCGCGCGTGCGTTTTCTCAGCAAAAATCGCGTCTAATAAACGACATTCGTCGCAAAAAAATTACAAGAGCCCCCGAAGAAGGAATGGCTCGCGAAGCGTGGCGACGTGGGAAAAAAGGGATCGCGCGTGTCAGACAGAATAAGTCCGTTTAAGGGTTAATCTTCGAACCGATCGGGGGAATTACGTTTGCTGCACTGTCCAGGCAACGGTCAGTCACCGTGCACAGGGAAAAAGCGGTAAGTGAAACGTAGGCTCTTGATTTACGATCGTCCGCTCATCTGCTCTCCTGGCCCATCGGCCAATTTACCTTTTATATTACCAACGGACCCGCGAAACGTCAGAATTCGCCAACCAGAAGAACATCTGTCCGACGATGGACGATTCGCGCGGGACGAATCGTCCTGGTCCCATCTGCCGACGACGAGATGACGAATGTTCCCCGAAGGACACCGTGGAAATCCAACGAGACCCGACGATGAGGATGGCGCGTACAGGACGTCATTTTGGGCGTTGTTTTGCGCAGCAGTTGCGGTGAGAAAAATGGTGTCTCGATGGAAACAAGTCTGGAGCGCGGGAGGGGGATTGTTAGGGGTTGTAGCATTAAACCGTCAGTGTTCGGAATGGAGGATTTTGACGATTCAAATTTAAGCTCTACTTAGTTTGAATTCAGATGGTACACTTCTGCTTTCCTCAGCTTCATCCCCCAACTGATTACGAATGTACTTAGAGACACGTTCGAATCGTAACACTCTAGTTAAATTGAATGTTCTAGATTAATTGAAAATGAAGCCAGAGCATTGTGGGACAGTGTAGCGTACTGTATGGTTGATAAAGGAGATTTGAACAAGATTAATCTCGTCATCACTGAGGATTCTTTAGATTCTCGGTCTTCGAGAAAGTCCTTTCCTTCACATCAAACTTAATCCTTTGCACTCGAGGCCTTTTTTTCTGGTATCTACTAGCAGCTTGAGATGCTAAGCTTAATCAGGTCGCCTTTACCTGGCCGACAGTCATTTTATAGACACTTTGAATTCCAAAGAAATTAAACTTAAACAAACATTATCGTTCGTCGATTAATTACGTCAAGCTTACTGGTGACCGAGAGTCACCTCTTGAGTGCAAAACGTTAATCCAAATCCAATAAAACTACGAAGAAGCAACCTCGACCTTCGATTCATCTCATTTATTTTGAGTCATCTTCCCAGCCCAAAAGGGTCCAGCTATTCCAGCTCGCCAATTTTCATAAATTACGTTCGAAGTATCATCGTCGTTTATGGATACTATTTATCGTTTCCTCATTGTATGCGTTCAGATTCCCGAAGGAAGCGTTCAAAGGGCCCAGAGGTCCGTTCGTCGTTTGTACCAAGGGTGGCGTTCGCCATGAAAAGGGAGGCGACGAGCCCCGCGACGCTAATGTGTGTACACAGACCGAAATGTGATTTTGTTGTCGCCTTACAATACTCAATTATCCCCTCGGCGGGGCTGGAACATCTGTCGCGGCACACCCCTAGTCGCCATGGCTAAACTTGTTTCCAGAGGATGAACCTAGGCGAATTCATGAACGCTGGATGCGGTGGGAGGAACCTAGCTTATATCTTTTATCGACGGCTGACACTCCCTTACTCTGTCCTTCGCATTAGTTTCACGGTGATGTTCCAGGGGTGGATTGCAGACGATAGACACGGATATTTTTCTTGAGGGCGGGGTGAGGATATAATTGTGGTTTTTGGCAATTGAGTGTCTTGTGTCTTGACGTTGTGATTGCTGCAATGATAGGCTCATTTTGGTGCAACTCCAGGGTGGAATTGTTACCTGAAGGAGGTGAATATTAGCTGAGTACAATCAGAGCTAGGTAAAATACTTATTTTAAATAATAAACAGTAAATAAATATTTTATTTCGGATAGTTCTGCAAGTATTTTTAAAATATTTTATTTGTTATGAAAAATATTTGAGATAATATTTCAAGTAATATTTTATTTGAAGAACACTGAAAATATTTGTCCTATAGTTCGGAGTATTTTATTTATTTAATTTATTATCAGTAAATAAAATATTTTTATTTGACTAAATTATCGTGTAAAGTATATTTATTGTGGTAATTTAAAACGAACGAAGTACTTTTTCTCTGCATTATAAACATACATTCAATGTAGTTCTTGAATGAATACTTTTATTAAGAATCTTCAATAAGAATCTTCACGAAACGAGTGATGGAAAGAGATATTCTTCAATCGCAAGAAATAGTTTCTCCATCTGTGTATCGTATTTACACAGTTTATTTTCAGGTTAAGAACTATGGAAAGTATTCTATTTTATGCTTTATGTTATTAAAGTGAAACATATTTTATTTGATGTGTTAGATTATCAAAATAAAATATTTATTTTCATGCTTTAACTATAGATTACCAAAATATGTTATTTTATTTTACGTTTTACATTATCAAAATAAAATATTTTATTTGCTAAAATTTTATATCCCATTTGAAATACTATTTTATTTAAATTCTGAAGAATCTATTATTTAAAATAGTATTTAAAATATTTTCTCTACAAATATTACCCACCTCTGGAGTACAATATGGTGGGTGAGAGCTTACTATTGAGAGTAAAGTTTACTAAGAGGGAATACAGGAGATCTTAACTATATCTGCTGCATTAAACTCTGGCTACTCAATGTCATGTTGTAACTAACTATGTCCTCTGTATTAGTTTCACGGTGATGTTCCAGGGGTGGATTGCAGACGATAGACATGGATATTTTTGTTTAGGGCGGGGTGAGGATATGATTGTGATTTCTGGCAATTGAGTGTCCTGTGACCCTGCGTTTTGATTGCTGCGATGATTTTGGTGCGACTCCAGGATGGAATTATTACCTGAAAGAGGTGTATATTAGCTGAGTACAATATGGTGTCTTACTAGAACACATGAAAGGCAAAACTAATTTATTATTACCGCAAAACTAATCTCATAGCTCACCGACCAATGTAATCAAACGCAAAATGTACCCATACTCACTCACTTCAGTTTGACACATTTAAAAGTGAAAAACGATACCAGGATGGTTTTCAACCATAAAAAGAGCCTCGAGTGCAAACTCTAGCTACTCAATGTTATAACTACACTGCGGATCTTTATGGATTTATAGGAACTTTGAATGTGCAAGAACCTACAAAATGCAAACAATATGCAAGAACATAAAAAAGATTGAAAGTAAAGTTCATGTTATAATATTTGCTGAATAAAATAAATTTCAATTTAGGTTCAATTTTTGTAGGCACGTTCGCGAAGATTTTGTTTTGCATAAAGATCCGCAGACTAGTTATAACTTTTACACAATCTTTGGTACATGAAAATTGTCTACTATCTTCCAAAGCGAAAGAGCCCAGAAGGGTCAGATCTGCATTAGGTGTAGGTTAGATCCCTTCCTCTGTTTCTCACTCTTCTGTGAAAGAGCCAGCAGGAGAAACAAAGAGGCCCAAGATTCGCTGGTCGGAGCAGCACGTCCGGCGATTATGCGCGAGCGATGGCTGGCCTTCGTCTCGCTGAACGTATGCCTGCGTTCGTAACACGGAGCGGCGCGATGGAAGTGTTGATCCCATAACAAACTCAATCCAACGGCGTGCGTAAAAGCTTCATTTAGCCGTGGCATTGCCAGCGTCGGTGGATAACGTTATGGCGCTCGAGTCGATAGTAGTAGACACCAATACCAGCGCGTTACCTCGAGGATCTTCGGCCGTTCAGGTGATCAAACTTGATGGACCGATCGTTACGGGTTATAATTACCTGGCCGAGCCGAACCAGTCCTCTCCGTACGCTTCTCGAGCTCGTGGATGGCGTGGACGGCGATCACCGTGCTCCAACGCGTTCTCGTATACCCCCGTACGTGTCAATTTATGGGAATATATCCGCGAGCGTGTTTATGCACACGCGAATAAGCGTGATTACAGGTACGCGTATGTTTGCTCGGGGAAAAATTGTATCTGCTAATTTACGTGCACAGATATCTCGAAATACGGATATAGATGGACGAGCGTAGGACTCATAAAATGATTTGCTGAACGACTAATCGTCATGGTTCTTTTAAATTAGGTGAGTGGTCTTCGAGGTTTGACGAGGTTGTAATTTTGGGTGGGAGGAAAATTAATTATGAATTGAATTGGCGAGATGTTATCCGTGTATCCTGGATATTTTAATGGATAGTATATTCTCCTGTCGAGCATAAGGGACGGTTGAGGAGTAAGAAAACATTTTTGTATTTAGTTTTATCGAAACCTTTATTTGTCTTAATTTTTATTTCGTATCAAGTAGCGGGCGTCTATATGAAGTTTCTAAAAATAGTCGAGGAAAGGAAACAAGCTCGATTCCTTCGAACTCGAATTCTGATATAAATTATTTCCACTCTCAGAAAAGTGCTACAAACTGGTAAAGATAAATTGATACATATACAGTGCAGCTGCACGGTGTTATTAACCTACCCTCCACTTGCGTCCCGATGACGAATGCGCCGGCAGCGTATTAAAAATACAGGATTTTAATTAGTTCGAGGAGAGAAACAAGATAGATACCTGTAAAACATTCCTCTCGGTTACTATCGCCGTGTTCATCGCCGCGCGCCATTATTTACGGTGTTTACATTCAGTGCCTCGATGCAAAATCAACTCAGGCCTCCGAAGGGCCCTCCATCAGCCTCTGCCTCGTTCACTCCTGCATCCCTCGAGCCTCTGATAAATAATATAAAAATCGATACGCGCATGAGCGTAAAGTACAGAGATTAAAACACGCGGCCAGGAATTGTCCGCAGGGCAACGCGTTACGCGCGTGTAATGCACGCTGGCCGAGCCTATCGATACTCGATAATTAACGTTTCACACGTCCGTACACAGTTGAAAATTTTCTGTTCTTACATATAAAAATCCATTGGTTAAATGATGATACATTTAACACTACAGGTTTGTTAAACTTGCACAAAAAAAATTGTTAAAGTTACCAACATCAATCTATTCGACATAGAGCTTGCGTTATCTATTGATGCAAGCATGATAAGCTAAATTAACACAATAATATTGAAGGACAGATATTTTACGTTTCTGATTCCGAGTAATGACAAAAATAATGAAATTTTTGAGCTGGACATTGCAGATTTATATCGTTAGATAAAAATTACAGCATACGTTTTGAAACATCAATATTGTAAATATGTAGTTCATAAAATAAATAGATTTTCATAATTTTTTCATACCAGGAATAGAATTCGAAGTGACGTGAATTCAGCGGTCGCGAATGTGTTGACACAAAATTTTCATCAGTGTACAGCTTCACACGGTGGAGGAATTTGAAACCTTCGTTTAAGGAAAAATAATTTCTTGAATTTTTATTTAAATACAAGTTTATTTCCTTTATTCGCCCCCGAGGGGCATATTAGTGAGCGAAGAGGGCAAGTGCCGTAATAGACGCACGGAAACTTTTGCTGGCCAGCGTGTACACGCACGCGGACCGCGCGTGTGTCGATGCGTTACCTGAAGGGCCCCAAGGGACTCATGGAGGGTCCGCTCGCCTCCACCCTTCCTCGAATCCCCACTATCCTCCTGGTCGGGCCTCGCATAAGTACACCTTCTGCTCCCCTTCCGCCGTCCTCTTTTTATCCGGTCGCCCGGTATACGAGGGGAAACATGGCCGCATGCCTCCTCACATGGGCCCAAACAATGGCGGATACACGCGGGCCCCGGCCTGTTGTTTGCCCGCTCGTGTTTCGATGAAGTAGGGGCCCCGACCACATAATACCAGGGATCTTTTTCTGGGCCCTTTTTGCTCCTTCTTTCTGGACTCTCCTCTGTTTTCTCCTCTCTTTCTCTCGATCTCTTTGTTCGCCTCTGGACCGTTTCGTACCTGTCCACCTTGTCTCTATCTGTTTTCGGTTCCTCCAGCTCGCTGTAAAAGGAACGACGAACGGGTGTACCGTGTAATGGGACCGAACGGTTCCTGCTCGACCCGTTTCCGCCGTGTATCTTTGAATTTTCCTATTTTTTACAGGTTCGTTGCGTAAAGACGAAATCTACCGAGGTCCACGTGTATTTTATATGCAAAGTTACATAGGAAAGCTTTCGTTCCATATTGCGTAAGACCTACAGTGCTTCTTTCGATGTCAAACTCTTCTTCCAACCACATCGTTGCTTATATGTAGACTCCAGATCTTTATGCAAAATAAAATCTTCGCGAACGTACATACAAAAATTGAACCTAAATGGTAATTTATTTTATTCTGGAAATATTATAACACGAACTTTACATTCAATCTTCTTTATGTTCTTGCATATTGTTTGCATTTTATAGGTTCTTGCAAAGATCCGCAGTCTACTTACATATGTAATCACAAACGAATAATATAAGTGAATGCACAAATGGAAGACCAAAATGGCAAATTTTCAACTCGCGTACATTTTGGAGTAGCACCGTCTGTCTCGATCAAAAAATTGACCTAACCTCGGATCAAGCTTACACCATCTAACTACGACGGAAAAAGCACCTTTTGCTTTACGATTTTGATTTGTTTTACTCGCGTATCCGGATTTCTCGGTCGCCATTCCTCGCGTTACATTGTAGCTCTGTTTCCTCCCAGTTGCTTTCTACCTTTTTCGGTTCCGTTCCCTCCCCGTTCCACTCTTCGCGGCCCGTCTCCAACCTGTCTTCTTCCCCCACTCTTTTCACCTGGGCCCGTTTGCTCCGTATTCTTTCCTTGCGAGGCGCTTCTGTTTTGATCCTCCTTTGTTGCTCCTCTCGCGTCTTTGTTTGGTCCCCTTTCGCGCGGCACACGGTTGTCTCGCGGGTAACACGGAGGAACGCGAAGGCGAGCCCAACGACTTTTGCCGAACCCGAATGAAGAGCTCCGTGATCTGGTTATCTTTGTGCGATCTTCATCTGGCCGCCAGGATCGACGTGCTCCGAATTTCGCTCGCGCGTTATTTTTTCGTCGGCCAACGGCCCGCGCCGCGACGATTCAATACTCTTTGACGCACAACCGACGCGACTCGTAGCTCGTTCCATTCGTCGAAATCTTCCCAAAAATCGAAACCACGATCCTACGCGGGCCAACGTTCGAAAATTTGTCGATTATCGATATATCAGGCACTAGGAGGGAATTTTTCGTCGGGTTGAACTCAAATGGGACCTTCGTAGGTTCAGCAATGTAAGTCTGTCTCATTTCGTTAGTTTTGTCGAAAATTAGATATTAAGCACGATTAGAGTTAAATTATTTTACTCTCGAGTAATGGGAAATTAGTTTTGGAGTTTCGTGGAGTCCCAAAGTTTTCAAAGAAGAACCGTCAACTTTGTCGCGAGTCCCACCGTAAACGACGAAACGGTTGGACCGGACCTCGTCAGTATCCAATTTAACGCGGACGTAAATATCCGCGAAATTGGCAAAGTTTACGGTGCTCGAAATTACCGAGTTGATCGCGTTTCGACGATTGAAACGGCGTTTCGCTGAAACCCCGCGCGTGAACGTCGTCCTGAGAACATCCTGAGGCTGCAAAATGCCTGCTCGACAAGTACCAAATCTTACAAAAATAAATAAAATTCCTAAATATAAAAAGACCCGATACTTAATATAGCAAGGAACGGGGAGCCTGAGACCTACCGAAGAAAGGAACAAAAATTCTTTAGAGTCAGCTTTGCAATGGAAGCGTTACGTTAGGTCCCGACTAGGTCTTACATTGCGATATTATTCACTGTTCCTAATGAAACAATACTATTCAAATGTCCACGGTTAAAAGCCACGACCAAAAATAAACCTAACAATACGATAGTAACAAAGTTTGGTAGGCCTGTTCCCCAGGAACGGATCAGATAATGGCGGACAACGCAGGCCTGTGTCTACCGGTTCGTGTACAGATGAAGCAGAGCCCCGGGTCACATAATGCGGCGACCCCACCTCCGTTCCACCTTCGTTTCTCTTGTTCCTGTTATCCCCCTTCTGGATTCAAGGGGTCCCCCCGGCTGTTTCGAGCGTTCGATTAAGTGAGACGTGCTGGCCCTAAGAACAGAACAGCTTCGACGGAGAATCGTACGTGTTAAACGGGTTCACAGTTAAAACCGTGTAATCGAGACGTTTCGTGCGATCCCTCGAACGCCGTTTAGGAGCGCCGATGATTTCAGACCGCGAAACACAGAGCTCTGCAAAGCTTTGCAAACAATTTGCCAAATTGTTGAGCGGTTGATCGCCAGTGCCCTTACCGATTCGTCTCGATGGAGCATGCTTAGGAACACGGGGAGGATAATTTTTAACCCCATTAAGGGAAACAGGTTTGCTTTCTCCTCCGTTGCAATCGTCGTCTGTGCATCCCGCTAATTTCGAATTTTTTTCAAGACAGAGACATTCCCAAGAGTTTACTTTGTCCTCAATCGAAGCTGAAATTATTGAAACTCGAACCTTCTATATTTTCAGAGTGATTCGCGTTGCTTCGTATGTCAAAATTAGATCTTCCCGTCCTTTCCTATCCTTTGCGCCTCACCCGTGCAAATTATCATCACGCTGTTGCGCAAACGAGACGCCGAACTACACATCCGTACATCTTCCTACGTATCACGGAACCAGTTCCCCTGAAACGCAATAAATACATGAATAATCCGGTTAAATTCTGCGGAAACGCGCGAGCAGGGACGAGGCTCGTCAACAAGCCTCGTTATCTAGGCGAAATTGTTAACCAAACGCGATCAAGACCGCGATACGCGACGGCTCGTTTAATCGATCGCAATCGGAACACTGCGGGCCCGGACAGAGGCAACGAAACGGGCCCCGACAGAACTCTGAATCGTCGCTTAATGAGATAATGACAGGTGCAGCATCGGTGGTTTATTAGCGGCGGATAAGATCAACGCGTCGAACACTTGTCCGTGTCACGCGACAACGCATACGCGCGTAACACACGACGGCGTAATTTAGATGAGGATCTGGCACCGAGCGACAAAACGAGCTTCATTTGCGGGGTCATTCCCCCCCCCCTCCCCTCCCCTCCCCTTTCCACCCGCGTCAAACGTATTTTCGCACCTTCAATTACGCCGTCCCGTGTGGTGTTACGCGAAGAAGTGTTCCTCAAACTCGTATCATTTTCACAGGAAAGACAGATAGATCAAGAAGCTAAAGTATTTATGTAAAAGGGTTCGTTACATGAAGTATTGGATTGTCGGGAATGTACGTGGCAACTTTTAAGAAAAACTCAAAGGCACACTCATATTTTGATATATATTAGAGGGACCGAGAAGTAAACAAAATGTCTTCGACTTGGAACAGTTTTTCAATGAAACATCGAAGGACTTGTTTAAGAAGGGAATCGAACACCTGACTTTACACTGGCAAAATGTGTTAGAGAATGATGGAAATTATTTTGTTTATTAGTATTTAAGATTTCTTTAATAAATAAATGTTGATAAAATTTTGATTTCTTTTCGGTCTTCCTAATATTTATTGAATTACATAGGTACCATCTTGTTCCACAACCTTTCCACCTTTCAAAGGATGCAGACATATTATTTATCTTCAACCATTCCAATATATTCAGACCTGTACCATCTATCAAAAATCGACATGGACTCTCCAGACAACCCAATAGCATAGAAAAACGACATGGTACACTAATCTACCAAGATTTCTAAGTAGCTCAAATGCCCTGCATTCTGCACGATGAGTGCAAATGTGCCTTTAGTCTCGCATTAGCAATCTCCAAAGCAAGAGACCGCGATCTATATCTCCTTAGTCTCGAGTCATGACTGGTTCCACCAATGTCCATTGTGCTCCAAGTGTATCGGCCCCATTGGTCTAAGCTGAATCATCCGAACATCACAAATTATTATAACATTAACTCGAAAATCCAGCAAAGCATCCCGTGGCGCGCGTTATCCCCATTCGTTGCTCCACCGTGATAAAAGGGTCCCTCGATGGGACGAAAATACAGTCAATCTCATAAGTATTCGTACCCTCTTTATCCATTGAAGAAATTTGTGTAATTAAAATGATAGGCTTCACGTTTTCAAATCAATTTTCCGTTATAAATGTATACGTTAATAAACTTTACACACGTACATGTTTACAATTTACAAATTTATTTGGAAACATGTACCATTCACACAAATTAGACTAAGTTCTTCAATAAATATAGAGGGTACGAATACTTATGGGACTGACTGTATTTCATCAAAACCGACTGGACTCCCCCAAAAAATTATAAATCGCCCCCTCCTCCCACCAGAGCTCCACGAATATTGTTTCTCCGTAGGCGACCCGACGTCGTCGACGATATTTATAGAAGCTCGATCGCGCCTCGTCGTCCTTTTTTCCATATTAAGCGTAAGTCGTGACACCTATAGTTTTAATATATACACCAAGGGGCCCTTGTCGCGCGCGGCCATTTTATTGGGCCTTGAAGGGAAGGGGAACATGAATTTTTCCCGTCCCCTGTGGTCAATGGCTCGCATGGTCCCCATCGTGAGAGCCCTCATCAAGCTTTAGTTCCTACTTAACTCCGGTTATATATGTAAACGCGACCAAATCGTTAACCATTTTTACCTGCATTTTCTACGGCTCACGGGGCCCCTGGAGAAACTCAAGTCCGTGGAATGTGGCTGGATCGTCGTTAATAGCCTGTGAAGGTCATAATTCTCGACCCCTGCCCCTCCCACTTTGTTCTTCCTCCGCAACGTCGACGGAAATGGCCGCTGGTGTCCATTGACGAACTGTCCCTGACAATGTGTGACTGGTTTATCGGAGCAATATTCTCTTGGAAAGCGTTGAGAGACGCGGAGGAGTAACGTGGACTTTGGATGCGTGTCAGAAGACTTCGAGAGAAATCTGGTAGCCTACTTTTCACGTGGAACAGCAGGGGAAGCTGACGAGATACGTCTGTAAATTGAAAGGGAGTTAAGTTTCTTCGATAACACGGATTTATGTTTGCAAAGATTCCTAATTCAAACAATTGGGGTTGATTTGTGACTCTTTATTGGACAGGTATGTGCAAAATTTGATCGCAGCTCCAGGACGATTCTCTTAGTGTACTATCTTAGTTTAACATTCAGCCAGACAATGTTCTATTCTAACTCTGAAATATAATAGATCAGAGACTATCCTTATCAAAACATTATTTTTCGAAGAACACTGAGGGCAAATTAAGAAGCACGGGATGACTTAAAAACACTGACAACTAATCCTCAAAAAGAGGCAAGCAGGACTTCTCAGGCATAAATTACATCATCCTCTCATCCCACTATGCTTCGTCAAGTCCCGGACCATCAGAAGCCAGCCATCACCCGAGTCGATCCTTCGTCTTGGCGGCAGCGCAGTTGCCCGTGCGAATTCGAACGTCTCTATCCAAAATGGCGACCCAAAGAACACCCTGCCGTCTTCATCCATAGAAAACAGAGCCGCTGACGTAGGGCTATCGGTCAATTTAAACTCCGATGAGGGTTGCAGGCGTAGCGCTTCGGGAAGACGCGAGGAAACACACGCGGCAGAGCAGAGGGCGTGAAGGGGGGATTAAAAAAAGAAGGACAAGCGGTTGCGGCAGGGAATTGGACCAATCAGGGGCACGGGTTCCAGCACACTATTAATCCCAAGGGATTTGCCATGGGGTTTTTTGCGTTCGTGATCCCGACTCGGGGTGGCGTTGTGGTCGGAGCTGCGGTTTGATTTATTTTGACCTGGCCGCTTCTCACGCAACGGTGATAACTCATCGGGGCCTTAATTTCTATTTTTCAGCCCCCTTCGACCGTCCCTCGCCATTTCGGCCATCCCTGTCGCAGGATAACACTCTTGCCTAGGTAAAAAGCAATTCGAAAGAAAGCCGTGTTGAATATTTCGCTAAATGAAACACACAGGTTTCAAGCCTTCCACCGAGGTAATATATTTAAAAAACGAAAAACGGAATTTAGATACATCCATTTTACAAAAAGGTGCGAGAGACGCGGTCTACTCGAGTCTGCGATTATACGATTGAAAAACGTACAGAGTCATTCCATTGTTTCCCTGCAGTTCCCCTTTGTGGGAATTCACCGACATTCGTCCTTTGCGCGACGATAATTCTCCCGAACGTGTTTCGTTCACTCATGATAGGAAGGTCTCGAAGAAAATGAAACTTTCAAATTCTAACGGTATTTTTTCGCAGAAATCCAACAAGCTGGAAGAGTATCAAAATCGAACAGCGTAGGGAAATGTTCGAGGAGTTCAACTGGCCTCGAGCGGCTCGCGCTCGGAAGACGAATGATCCAAGCGAGCACCAGATTCCCTGATCGATCGTGACGAGCGGCTATCATAGTCGATAATGCCCCGCTGGCAGACAAGGCTGCCGATCGTTATTCATTTCCCTCGCGGATCGACACCAAGCGCATCGTCATCGACGAGTCGTTTGCGACCTTTGATTCGCCTTCTGCTACACACGCTCTTTCCAGCAGCTCTCGATCGACGACTCCACCCACGTTCCATGCCGTTTACCTCATTTTCCAGGAAAAATAAACGACTCGTCCAGCGATTTCTGATTCATCGTATTCGCGCGAGTGCCTCCTCGTTTCGCACGATTATGGCGAGGTCCGCGAGCATTCTTCCGACTCGATTATGGTTACCATAAGGCCAAAGGAATGGAGAATATGTAGCGCACGACTCGATTAGTTTTCATGACACGGTTTTCTAACCTGGAGGTTTATTTTCTTCGACTTTTACTGTTATCGAGTCACTCCTTGCAGTTCAGAATTTCTTATTTAATTGAAGGAAATAGTAGCATAGAATAATGAAGAAAATATATAGGAAATCAATTTGATCAGATTGAGAAATTGATGTAAGCTCCCAGGGCTACCAGATACCTCCGCAAAAGAACATAATTCACAAGGAAGCTTCCCCAGTAATGGGACCTATTCTAATTGAATTTTCAATGGGATAATTTCCTATTATGCAGTAGAGAATTATCATCTCGAAGAAAGAGTAAATTAACCCTTTGCACTCAGATATCTCCTATGAGAGGACATCGTAAGTCTAACAAATTGTATTAATGACACCACTGCAAACATAAAGGATTTGTTCAAGAAAGCTATAAGAATTTATAATCAAGTCTAATAATATCAAAAAAACACGTTTACAAAGTTAGGCTGTTTTGTGTAATGCGATTTCTGTTCGCACATTTTGCAACGAGATGGCGCAAAGTGAAAAGGGTTAATTCTACAATTTCCAATACACGATTCTATCCATGTTCATTCGATAATGAACCTTTGCTATTCTCACTTTTCATTCCGCCCTTTCTCGTCGTCTGAGACGTTAAATGCATTCATCAAACGTCGGTTTTCTCTGCCCGGTAAATATATCGCCTGCAATTAACTAGTTAACTCTATCAATTCGCCGAGACAACGACTCACTGGGTTCAATTTAGACAATTACATAATTGGCCCGCGTCGCGCTTTTTAAGATCGGAAGAAGCGTCCTGTACGTTTCGTTTGCGATTAATCCCTGGACGATTCGGGGCCCTGTAATTACCAGCGCATCCCGAGGGACCAGACTTGCTTTACCCGACCACCTTTTTCAGGTCGCCATTGGACGAAACTCCTTCGTCGATCTGACACTGAATGTCTCGGTACTCGATGGTACCGGACAGAACAATGTTATCGAGGGAACATTCTTTCTACTGGATGGACAAAAAACATTTTTACTTGATATGCATTTGGATACAGTCAATCCCATAAGTATTCGTACCATCCATGTCTATTGAAGAAATTTGTCTAAATTAAATAATAGGTTTGATGTTTTTAAATGAGGTTGATAAATATATATGTACGTATGTAAAATTGACTCATGTACGTATTTATTATAAAATATTTATTTGGAAACATTAAACCTATCATTTAATTTAGATTAATTTTATACTTATCGCACTGACTCTATCTGTAGGATCAAGATACTTGTAGTACTCAATAGTACTTGTTTAATCGATATCAGCACTTTCCATTCTTTCGAAGAGGGCCATTTTTGGTGTTAATGCGAAAAAAACTTTATGTAAACAGTTATGAAAAAAAAGATGGTCTTTTTTTAAGGTTGTCCTTTTAATTTCCATGTTTATCGTTGTTTACTTCTGTCGTAACTTCTCCATCCGAAGAAATTCTAATTGCGAACGCAATTAACGATACGGGTCGCAGCTGAATTCCCTGGCGACCTTTGTCGCCGTTTCGCTGGACGTTTACGAAAGCAGCAATTTGTGGACGGCATTTTCCCCACGGTGAAACCTCAAGAACTCGTCAGGACCTGTTGGCAATTCGATCCTACGTAATTACGTCTTCAGCTTCTCGTTGGCCTCGGCCTCGTGACTGACGATGAATCGAACGTTTCTATTACGACATGAACCATCTTTGAGCCGTCCTACCGCTCGAACCCAATCGATGGGAAGACTGCTTCAGTGGTTAATGCATGCGCTGGCGCAATTTCGAAACCGAAATCATCGTAATCGACTGCAATTAATTATCCAAAAATTGAATCGTCTCTAACATTTTCCTATTTTCGAGACACGTGTCTTGCTTCATTTTCGGAAACAGTCCTGTCGCGAAAATGATAAGAGGGGACAATTGTTGAAGCTGTACCGATAACGATTACTATCAGATATGGAACTTACCACGACGAAATTAAAAATATATATAATCGATGTCCAACAACGACCTTCCATGCGTGACTTGCAAACTAAATTAATTTTAATTCAAAACGAAACGTTCACAAAATTAACGAGTGAAAAAATTTCAGTTACAGCAATTGCTCGCCAACGTAATTTAATTAAACAGTCAAAAGCCACGCAGCGCGTCGCGCTGAAGTGCTCGATGACGGTCTATTGTCGCGAGCTCCGAACGGCGGGCATAAAAATTCAAATTTGCTTTGAAGAAGCCCGATACGAGCAGCTGGATCCGTGATCGATGAGACAACCGAAAAGGCATGAATAATGAACGGAAACGACGCGTGTCTGACCGAAATCGATTAAGAGGCCGCGTAATCGGTGTCAATATTCTTCAAACGAAATGAAGTCCGAATAACCTTTGCCTGTCGGTGTGCTCCCCGTTTGTACAGCTGTTCTCTGAAAAACTGTCCACGTTCGGTCCCATAAGTCTCCTTTCACTCGCCTCCCAGAAAACCCTCCCATTTCGGATAACCAGAGTTACGCGATCATAATTTCTGGAATGTTTTCGGTACAACAATGTTGCTCTATAAATCTTCGAACCGTTAACGATTGGAATGCGTCGCGGAACACCTGAATCCACGTTAAGTTTCGTCGATGTGCACACCATTGCCTTTCTTCGTGGGCAACGATTTCTAGTCTCCTATTAAATTCTGTCGCTGGTAGTTTACCTACTTTGCGAATGATTACACAGTCGTTGGAACTGCTTTGATAGTTCCACGGGTAACTATTTACTTATCTACCGTGTCCGTAAAAAAAGCAGGCACGCAAATGTTCCAAAACGATTCGTAACCATCGACAATGAGGAACTTGGTGTAATCGTTAGACCAATGACCTATTCACCATTTAATTATTGTTTGCCAGCGATTAAAAATCCTGTCGTGCCCACGTCCACGTCGTTTCGATTCAACGTTGTTACCCGTGTCCGATCGATCGTCGCAACAAAAGGGACATAATCGACGCGAGCATGAAGTCTCTCGTGACGCGTGACTCTCCTTCGTTTCCTTTTCCACGATATTCGTCGTTTGGTCGAGACGGTATGCTAATGAAGGCGAGGAAGGAAAAAAATGAAATATAAAATATGAAATAAGATGTAGATATTCTTGGCTAACTCGGTGAGTGGGACTTGGATATTTCGATGCGGGTGCTGAATCGTTGACTGCGGTGTTGCGAGATTTAGAAGGGATGATTTCCAGTGGATTTTATTTATTCTGAAGTTCGATAGATGTCAAAACTTGTAAGGGGCTCCAGAACGATCTTAATTCTTCCAAAGAATCTCGAAATCCGAGAAAGGAGGTCCACTGCACCCTCATACCTATGATCATCCCCCGGTGGAAACACAAAATTTCATAAGCGAACGCAGCCATTTCGCTCTGTAAAGTATTTACGCGACAACTGTCGACGTTCTTTCAAAGAGGAGCGAAGAAGCCAGATCCCCGAATCCTTATTCATTCGCGAAGGAGGACTCTATAGCGCTAGATCTTTCGGTAGGTGGAGCCTGGCCGCCAGGGTGTGGCCCCTGAGGAGACCAGGGGTAGTTAGTGTACGCTGAAAGCATCGGTAGAGGGGCTGGAAATGATTTAGGTTCTTTGCGGAGGGCTGGTGGGGGATGGCAGTGGCCGACGACGACCAGGGGGTTGGTTTCAATATGAGCCAGCTGGCGCCTCGCACGGGGATCATCGCTGATACCTATGTTCCATTTCGATGGAAACCGGCTTTGCGTCCCTGCGTTTTGCGCTCTCGATGGAAAAGAGAAAACGGTCCACGAGGATGATACCAGATTCGTCGTGGCGACGGAACGACGACTGGGAATCGAAACGACCATCGAGAGGGCTGACTTCATTGCCGTATTCCATGGCTTCCTAGACGATCAGGAGACGGACAAGTTTAGAGAATCTTTGTTGATTATATCGAACTTTGTAAGGATAGGTTGAGACTGTTTTGTTATTAAACACACCCTGAAAAGAATTTGTTGAACACCATGAAACTACATATTATATAAACGTATACAATCAGGGCCATAAATATTCGTACTCTCTGTGTTTATTGAAAAAATATATATGTATATATATATATATATATTATATATAAATATATTTATAATGAAACATTTATATGAAAACATCGAACCTTCATTATTTAATTTAAACAAACTTCTTTAATCCCTTAAGATACAACCACGTGGGAGACGCGTGGTCGGATATTCGGCCAAAAACTGATTATTACGAGCCTGGCCCATGGTGTATCGCCCGGACCAAATGTAAACATCACATTTTGGTCCCAGGCTGTTGGAGCTTAAATCGTAGTTTAAGGGGTTAATAGACATAAATGGTAATCCTTAATAAATGAAATCCTTGTACTGTTCTTTCAGGCACAGCGTTCCTTCTAGCCTGATATTTCCTTTATCAGTTGAGCTAGATGGATTACGAATAGGAATGTCTCGATAACACTCATCAAAGCTAGTTGTGAAAGTATATCTACGAGGACGATTCCTCTACAATTCGATTCAACTAGTCCAAATGCATTTCAAAGTACAGTCCAATGCGCACGCGTCAAAGATCCTCACCTTAAAAGAGGAGCCACGAGGACTCGGGTGAGTCCACAGCGAGAAAAACTCGTAGAAACTCGCGGGACGTCCAGGATGAATGGAAAGACGCGCGTGTCCTGCCAGCAGGACGCATGACTTGGCCGTCGTAGGAGGAATCGAGACCTGCGCCCTTGGGGCGACAATGAAAGTCCGGGGACAACCGAAAACACGGCTACCGCCCACTCGATCGTTTGTATCGTTGCATTGTCGCTGCCGTTGTTGATGCTGTTGGTGCGCTCGCTGTCGACGTTACCGCAACGCACAATGCGCGCCAGCAGCCACCGACAAAGGGTCGGATTTGTCCTACCGGGCCACCCTGTGACCGTCACAATCGAGAACGCGTTCTGGAAGTCCGCGTGTGTCGCGCCACAATCGAATTCACTGGACGATCGCTTCCTTTTCTTCTCCTGTCATTCTTAGGCTACTGCTTGGGTTATTTGTAGCTGGGGGTGCGGGCTCTTCTGATGTGTGCGGGGTCTGATAGAAGAGGGTGGGTTCGGGGAGAGTTTTGGAGATTCGAAGGCAGCATGGGGTTTTTTCTGGAAAAAATACAAGTATGAAAGACTGATGTAGCGGTGACGAGCAAGGGCATGCACCGTTCTTCAATTTTTATTCTATTAAACTTGGACGTCTTCGTCAACAATATCGAGGAGCCACCATTCACAACTATTCCTAGGTTTGAAACTTGTTAATAGATAGTGGTATAGAATTCAATTGTCACAAGACATATATTTTAACCCCTTAAGCTACGATTTAACCTCCAACAGTCTGGGACCAAAATGTGATGTTTACAATCAGTTTTGTTAGGAATCAGTTTTGGCCCGAATATCCGACCATGAGTCTCACACGTGGTTGTAACTCAAGGGGTTAACACAGTCCTGTGGAATAAATCTAGGATTCCACGACACTTAGAGCTCATCTTATCACAAAATCGACGCTGAAGCTGAGAATGAGAGAGACCCTTATCGTTGGAGCCTTTCGTCCCTCGTTAGGTGTCTTCTCTACCTGCCCGTGGTTCTCGTGGTTTTCGTAACACGCACGAACGCGACGGTGGCTCACAAGTCACCGACACAATGAGACGAGCAGCGCCGGGCATCCAACAGCCACCTTTCCAGCACCTGGCAGCCCCCGAAGCGTTCTCCTTAGAAATCGGATATACAAATTGTCGGAAGAACGTTCCGTGGTTTGCTGGGAAAAACCACAAATCACCCGGCTCGTCCTTTTCTTCTCTACTTCTTCGATCTGGCTGCACGAGCCGACGTAAAATGACGCTAACGAGGCTGCTTCGAGGCCTCGACGAGCTGACGGCCGAGCTAACTCCACGACAGACCTTGCGTGCATCCTGCACGCATGGTTGTGTTAAGAAATAGGACTCCCGCGGCAGATGCGCGGAAGGCACTTGGTGATTCCTGTCTGTTCGTCTTTGGGGAGGCGATGAGGACGTGAGGTCTAGACTAAAGGTAGATTGGCATTCGAAGCTTGAAGATTTAATGGGATAGGCATTGGTTGTTGAAGGAGGATCGTGATAGAAGGATTAAGTACTCTTAACGTGGATTCGAGGGTCTCTCGACCCTAATTCGGAAGCTGTAGGTTATACAAGCTTGGGGAAGAGTGATTCAGATGGTCTCAAGCTACAATTAATACAATTTTTTCTTCATCTTCGGAATCCTCATCAGTCCAGCAGCTTCCGAAACAATGCACCCTTAACCTCGCGCCCCCAACTCCTCAGCCCTTAAACTTATCAGAGGTCTTCGAGGAACGCCCACAGTTGCCTTAGCGGGTGGAGCTTTGAGATCGCTATTAAATCCTCTCCCTTGTTTATCCTCGTTCCGGCGGCGAGGGGAACCGTCCCCGAAGACCTGCTCTCGAACGGTAGTGTCCCCAGATCGGTGGAAAAGGAACACGTCGAGGTGTATCCGCTTACACGGCCCGCCTTTCCCGATATCGACGAAAAATAAAGCAAAGCGTCGCGCTGGCTCTCGCGTCCGTCTCTGGTAGCCGTTGTCGGTGTAGCCGGGGTACGAGAGACCCGATTAGCCCCGAGATCGTGTTATATTCCCCGTGGGCGAGGGCGGTCGCGAGCGAAACGGACGATCCTGGCCCCGAGGACATAATTTACGCTGGGAAAGGGCGAGTAGCGACAGCATTAGTAGCTAAGTGGGGCCCTACGTTATCCTATATCCCCGTCCCCGTGGATTGCGCCTCTTACATATATACACACGGTGTACCTGGGGAAGAAGGAACGGGGGGAATGGGGGGGGGGTGGAAGCCCACGATACGCTCGCCGTGGTGATTCCTATCTGCCGCTGGCACCCGCCACGCCGTGGAGAACACCGAGGGCCCCATTCAGATTACGATCTTCTTTCCTAAGCGACGCGGCCGTGCCGTGGCGGCCGTTTATGGCACGAGAAAAACGCGCCACCTCGGTTATTGTTGCTCCGACCATGCGCGCGTACCCGGCGAATCGGACCGCGAGGCGACACCTCCGAGAACCTCCACGGGTTATTACCATCTCGCAGACATGGAACCCTTTGTCCTGGGGAACGACGATAGGAATGGTATCTTAGCTGGGAGATGGGAAATGGAGCTGGGAAGATTGATTCGGTGGTCTTTTGGTCTTTTGGAGGAGAGCTGGTTGGCAAGGTTTCTGAGGATGGGGTTTTTGGAATCTAATATATTCTTTAGGGTGGTTTATATTGGCACAGGTTGGATCACAGACATACAAGCATCCTTCAGGAAACGTGATCAAGAACGAAATGTTCTACTGTATACAAATTTAAGAATAAGGTTTTGGGAATCTCTAGTATATTCTTTAGGGGTGGTTGATATTGACACAGATTGGATCAAAGACATACAAGCCTCCTTCAGGAGACGTGATGAAAAATGAAATGTTCTAACATACACAAATTTAACCCTCAGGAAAAATGATCGGATAAAGAACATCCCTGTAAGAAAATAAGTGCATTTTAATTTTCTTGTGTTTCAGCGAAGACCCATCATACGGCGCTTACTACGTTTAGAAGACGCCTTCGAGGACAGCCAACGAGCGAATCGCGCTGTACGTAGGAAAGCGCCGAGAGCAGGCGTCGTCTTGGCACAGAGTGGCGTCGAGGCCCTGAGGGACGAGCGTCTCGCGAGAAACAAGGGTCGGTGACACACGGCCAGGGGGACATAGCGTCTTCCTCCAAGCACGGATTTACATTTACCGGGTCTGGCGATCCCCGGTGGACGACGGTCACGCATTGAATCGTCAGTCAATGTGAAATTTAAACGTGAACGTCTCTCGGGGCGAGAGGTATCCCGAGATAGGTATCCGAATACATTAAAGGTGGTAACGGAGATCGAGGTGGGTCGAACGGTTTTAGGTGGCCGCCGCGGGCCGCGGTCCCGCCAATTAATTAGAGGCAAAATGGCCACCCGAGAGCACGGGGGAACGGTGGACCACCATTTTATCTGCGGTGCGCGGCAACGGGGCTGAATTCGACGTTAAGCGTCGAACGTAGTCAGTCGTAAAGTAGAGATAAGTCGCCGCCTACCAGAGAGGATAGCCGAAACGGCAGCAGCTGCGGCCGCGGATATTATGGCGCCGAAAGGGGACCGTCGAGGATAAATCCCGGTAGATTAGATCGTGGGCCTCGTCTCCAGTTTCCAGCCTCGTGAAACTTTCGGCTTTAACGTTTAAACTTCCACCACCGTGCGACCCCCTCCCCCCGCAAGTCATCGCTGATGACGTTGACCACCTGGACGCGGAGGAGACCGAAACGACGCGTCCTCGACTTCTACCGCTACACGTTCCCTTATGGCACCTTGCGACTCGGGGCGTCGCCAAGTTGGACTCAGGTTGATGTAACCAGAGGCAGGCTTTTAGAAATGGTACTGGTAATCAGGAATGGCAGAGGTAGTGTAATAGTAATTCCAGGCAGAACTCGATGAGTCCATGATGTGGAATTCCTCTTTACTGACCAGAAACACCTGGACTTGAGAATTACACTAAGGGTACCAAGTATACAGTCAATCCCATAAATATTCGTACCCTCTATGTCTATCAAAGAAATTTCACTAAATTTAATAATAGGTTTGATATTTCCAAATGTATTTTTTATTATAAATATGTACACGAACAAGCTTGTACATGTATATATCTATATATAGATCGACATATTTATACAAACATACACGTGGAAACATCAAAGCTACCATTTACTTTAAACAAATTTCTTTGGTAGATTCTTCGGTAGATTCTTCGGTAGACATAGAGGCTACGAATATTTATGGGACTGACTGTATATAGGATTGTCGAACTGTATAAGTATTCAACAGGCATCCTTCATCTCAATCTCGAGGTATCCCATTCTGATACTTCTACCTTCCACCAAAGGTAGAAGTATCTACTAATCAGAGTATTCGACCATCTCCAGCCTCGAGCAACGGCCGCCATATTGGTGCTAATGCTCCAACGAGCTAACATCGTCAACGTTTGTCCTCCGAAAGGAAGGCATTGCAGCTTTCCTGGTATGCCCGTGAACGACGATTCCGCGGATAAGGAAGCGCAGTTGATTTTCCATTAACCGGGGGAAACTGTTCATCGGCAGATTCGCTATATTCCAAGTATCTGTGGTTACCCAATCGGAACAGTAGAAAGAGTCCCTCCCGCTGGCCTGGCAATTACGGCCAATTACAAGCAGAGCCGCAACACCGATTAAACACGAGCTTCGATGGCCGATCGAAAATCGACCAGTTTGCTCACACGCGATCGTGGCGAACGTCTGAAGGAAACTTTGCTTCCGGCTCGTTCCGATAAAGTGATTACAGCAATGTCGGAACGCCAACGTTCGTTTCGTGTTTGTTGCATCGTTTCGGTCATTTTCTTCGAGTGTCAGGAATTTCGTAGGCCAAGGGATAATTGAACAATTGCGAACGACAGTGACATATAAGTGGCATATAATTTAGTGATTGATCATATTTTGATACCGATATAGTGAGTGTTTCATAACTTATTGCGTGTAATCCTGTTTTAAGTGTGTACTCCAGTTAATTTTGTTTTCGAGTTTCACCCATTATGTGCTTCAACAATTCTGAGTGACACAGCAACCATAATAACAAATTCTGCTAAAGTGTTACCACTTTTTAAACATTCTTCTCCTGTTCATATATTACTGAAGGGGGCCATCTTGTCGTTTCCGTCACGTGTGCCAACCTGAGAACGACAGATAGCGCTGCGATCGAACGACGTGGTAGGGATAGCCACGTCTCGACCTTGAGCGACCAGTTTGGTTCGCCTATTCAACTTACCCATCGGAGTACTCGAACGCAATTACAAACTGCCGTGCTTACTCTTCGTGGTCACGTTCGTGGTTCGTGCTCCAGGAACTTGCGGGTCTAAGAAAAGACGCAGTGGTGTTTTTCGCTCGAAAGTCCGCTCTCGTAATTAACGATTATTTTTTCCACGAACCAGCGAACTATATTTCCAACGAACGTCGACGAGAGTCCAAGCAATGGTTACTTCCTTAATTTCGAAACCTAATGAAACTAATACTTGTTTGTATAAGCGTGTATTCCGAGTTAAAATTTCCCTAGTGGAGCACGTTCGGCTCCGTTCCCATCGATAAAAATACACACGTCAAGCCAAGTTCTCACGAAACGACCACGTCGTCGCTGGATCATTAGCGCGATCGAGTTCGGTAAATATGCCATTAAAAAAATGGAAAAAAATGCTCGGCTTGACAACCTATCTCGGTTCGTGTTCACGTTCGTGCAAACTCGGTGGTTGATGGAAATAAGTCTGCGCGGAGGGGGCAAAGGAAGACGTAGAGCGAGAGGAAACGTGGAGCGAAAGAGAAGCGTAAGCGTGGAGGACGGCGAGGCGAAAAATAAAAGGAAAAAGAAGCCAGAGGGAAAAAGAGGGCAACACGCGAGAAAGTAAAACAGCACGCACGGTGGCTCGAATAAAAAGCGACAAAATAATTACCGGGCTTATAGTGGCGCGGGGTCTCGCATGATTTCTCACGAAAGCATCGATACTCGGTGCACGCTCGCGATAGGAGCCACGGAGGATGGAGAAAAAGTGCGAAATGAAGTGGGAAACCGCCGATGAAGGACACGGAACCCACCGTGCGTATCTGTTATTGCGCGATATACTTACACGAAACTATAGTAACCTCGTCTAAATAGAAAGATAATTGCGATCCCTGCGAGTCCTGTTCTGCGCGATTAAATGTCCCCGTGCCTTCGTGTTAACTATTTGCAGGAAGAATGATCATCCAGAGAATGTCCCGTTCGACTTAAAAGGTAACGAGTGAATAATTCATAATCGAGTCGTTCTTAAACCGTTCTAATTAGAGAATAAAAATTGCCACAACTCTTCTACGCGAACGCCTTCATCTCTTCGGCGTGATTCTCACGATGCTCTTAAAATAAAAAAGGAAAGAAGGGAGCAAGGAGGTGAGTCGAACGTTTCGCGGCTAGGGGGCAATTTGTTCGCTAAAAGGGAGAGCGTAATAATGCAATTATGCGCAGCCAGCCGCGATTCTTATTAGCAGGCAATATTTTAATCCCAAATTGGATCTAATGATACCGTAATTCGGCCTAGCGCGTTATTGGCCGCTCTGAGCCGCCATCGAGGGATCTCGATGCACCTCCATCGATCGACCTGATCGCGCAATGGTGCAGATTCCTTACAGAATAAATTTCGAAACATAGAGAAGCGTTGTTTTCAGCGCTCCAAAATAGGAGACCTAACACTTGGATTTCTTCAACTAATACTTCAATTGTGATACGAGTATTGAATGCAACGTCCGATTTGATACTTGTTTATTCAAAAAATTTCGTAATTACCCATTTTGACCACACGTTTCATTCTGAATGAGCAAAGGCGAAGACAGGTAATTTCGCGTCGAATGTAATTTCACTCGCAATTATCGCGATACGAAAGATCGTGATTACTTTAATATCAAGAACGGGATCGCGACGTCGTCCCTTCACCCTCCGAAAACGAAGACAGCATCCGGCGAGATGTTCAACAGCCTTAATTGAAAACGCAGCAGCTTTTCGATGGCAATTTGCCTTGCCGAGAGTAGCCGTCGTTGTGGCATGTCGTGCGTATGGGCTTCCAGTTATTTATTTGAGAATGAACGGGATTAACAAGATCGGTTGTTCTTTCTCCCAATTGGTCACTCGACGTGCTGTATTTTTTAGCAGGCTAAAAAATGCTGTTTGTACTATAGATGAATCCAATCTAAATAAAGAAAGTTCATCGTTGATCAATCTATCGAGGAAACTGAGGCGAGAAGAAGACTATTCTTCGAATTTAAAAAAAGCAGTACCAATGTTGAAAATCTCTTTTCTATTTTTACATTAGAAGTATGTATTTATTCGAATGTTCCTCTAAGGGTTAATAGTCTGCACTTCCACTTACAATCTCATTACAAAACATTGTTAATCTATCCTTATTCTATCCCTAATTTATGCTTAACATAACTAACGAGAAAGAGAGAGAGAGAGCTCACGCTATGCTCTTCCACTTCCGGGGTATATCTTTCCTCTCCGTCTCATTACAAAATATTGCTTAATCTATCCTTAATTCTTAATCTATCCTTATACTATCCTTATTCTATCGTTAATCTATCCTTAACACCTATTTACAGTACACGTAGCCATCAGTTTGAAGATCCTATATTAAATAGAACAATGATGTTCCCAAATCACTTCCATAGTGTGTGGTCTTATCCAACTTCAGCTACCCAAGCTAGTTGTCCCCACGCGAGGAATCAACGAAACGAAACATCCCTATCTTCCTATTAACAAGAGTTAGGCAAAACCCTTCGGCTCTCTTGAAGATTTTCCAAGGAAGGAAACGAGACAAATATATCGACAAACTTCCAGTTAGTCGAAGCTTAGGTTTCTGTCCGACTCTGCAACAAATAACAAAAGGTCCCCGTCGATGTTAATGACTCCAATCGCAAATGAACGATGAATCAGTCAGCCAGCCTCCGTCGCGCCGTTTCGTCGAGATCTCGAGGGCGTGACGAGCGACGCCGCGCGGCGGGGACGGGGAAAAAAGCTGATTGCAGGTACCCACGAGCAGCACTCAATTCAGATAATGGAATGACTTGATCGTACCCACCACCTTCGTCTTCGCCTCGCATCGTCTACCGACCTCGAGGCCCTTTTGCCGCGCTGGAATAAATTGACTGCGCTCGGCCGCGTCACTTACAACGCCTACCAAAACGCTCCTCGAATAAATTTGTATCCCCAGCTCGTCTCGTCGCTTTCCATCCGACGCTTACTCGTCGCGATCCCGATCCCTGAACGATATTAAGCGTCGCCTCAATCACGTTCCGCGAAATTTACGGCGCGGTGCCATTTTGCGAAGGCTCCAACGCCGAAGACGCGAGCCTTTTACACAGGTGGAGTTGGAACAGAATACGTTAGTTATTTTGACTTCGTCGTCAAATTTTCGATAGCGACAGCTCTACGCAATCATACTCGACAGCTGGAAGAGTAAGAAGACGGTAGGATACTTGGATTTCCGTTAGGGATTCGCTGGCGATTAATTCCGATCGCGTTTAATCTTGCATCGAGTATTAAAAACGATGTTACAACCTGACTTGAATTATTGCCTCGAAAATTATCGCCCTCTTATAGTCTTCTGCGAATCGCGCTGCAGAGTTTCGGAGCGCGGCATGATGAACGCTTTTCGCGTGAGTTATCTGCTTTTATGAAACTGCTCCTTTCGGATCACGTGTCAGAATACATATGTCGTGTACGAAAATTGCGATTCTCGTCCAGTAGCCGCTCGCGTTGGCCCCTGGCGGACGTACTTTAATTCTGGTGCTATCGACCACGACAGTTTATACCAATCATATCAGACTGTGTGCCGTTAAATTAAAAATCTTAATCTGAAACGCGCTATCCTCGAAATAAAAAAATTCTGAATACATAAGAACTATTCAGTACCGTTTCTGAAAGAACAACAAGCCCCCACAGGGTAACTGGAAACGATTCCTCGAAGGTCGAATCGCAAAGTATCCGCGAGCATGAAAGATAGTCGCGATTCATCACGCCCGGAACGGAGCAGAATGAAAGAGCACCAGGGAAGATAAGTAATCCGCGGTGCTTAAAAAGCGCGGCACGGTGATGGCGTGGCAGAAACGATCTAACCCCAGCTTAACTACATAAGTATATACATCTTTCTCTTCCTCGCAAGCAGAGCCCCCGCAGCCTCCTTCGTTCCTCGTGGCCTCCTCAGCCCTTCTCTTACCGTTCGCCTATCCGATTATGCCTTCTTCCACATCGCCATGCGTCTCACTCACGGAATTCTTCCGTGGTCCACTCGGTGTCCGTTTGTTGGCTCTTGTTTCGCTCCCTAGGTGCTCCTCGATTAATCCTAATTGCGCGAAATAATCGCCTGTGAAATCTATAACGATCTCAGCCGTCTCTGCTTAGGGTTTATCAGCCTGCGCAGGGTGTTTCGCTGGTTTGTCGAATCGCATCTCACGGTTATACCTGGACGACAGCAAAAAAGGGTGCAGGAAGAAATGGGACTGCTTAACCCTTTCCTCCTCGGTGTGTCATTTCGGAGTCGAAGCAGTTTCCGATTGTTTAGGTTCGGATTTAGAGCATCGGATAGGTGGTTTGATGAACTTTTTCGATGGTGGCTAGCGGAGGGGCAGTTTTATTGTAGGGGGAATAGGTAAATAAAAATTTTTGGAAATTAGAGTGGAGGATCGATTAATGAGGAATTGAAATCAAAGCGTGTAGTATATTTTCTTGTGTGACAGGAATAAATAGAAAAGAAACGAAAGCCTTGTTTTCTTATAGTGCGATAATATATCGTTAAATGAAATCATTGGAGTTAAAATTTTATGAAACTTTCTCTAACCATTTCTCTGAAACTTTTATTTTAAAAAGTACCACAAAAACAGATATATTTTTGAAGAGAAAGCACAATTCCTAGCTGAATTTGAAAAAAAAAAATAAAACTTTACTTCGTCTATGCTTGAAAACTCCCCAGATGCCCAATGCTTTCCAACGCCACCGTGAACCGCAGCCAGTGTTCCTGCGTCCCTATTGGCGGGCCCGAAAAATTCTTCTCTTCCCACGTTTCCCCCGAAATAAATATTTTCATCGGCGGTATTCTTCTCCCTTTTATCGCCATCAGCTCGCTTTCCCCGAGTCCCTCGAAGCGTGCCCGCGAGACTCTCTTCATCTCCGCGCCACGGTCCTCCTCTCGCGCTCTATCATCCCTGACGAACACGCCGTCCTTCTCTCCAGTATTTCTTCAATTTCTAAATCTCTCCCTATCTCTCCTCGTTCCATAGCCGCGGCATCCTCGTCTCTGGGCCCCTATCGCCATCCTTCTCCGACTCTGGTAGACTCTGGTTCTCCAGCCTCTGCTTGGCTTCACCACCTCCTCTCGGGACCCCTTCTCATCCCTTCCTCTCGTTTACTCCTCCGCTCGATATCTTGTTCTCCCCTCGTTTTACGAGGCTTTGCTCCTTCTGTCTCTCGGACTCTCCTTCCCTTTCTCCCCCGCTCTTTCTTCTCTATCTCTCTCTCTATCTCTCTCTCTCTCTTTCTTACGTTCGCACCGCCTTTCTGCGTTATGGTACGATCAGGCAGAGCCGCGCCGCTGGCGGCACGGAAAAAAGGCGGCCCTAAAAGAACTTCATATTTTTTATGCTCTGACAGCGACTTGGGTGGTCCAAAATGGCCGCCCAATGATGTAATATAGTGCTCTCGCGCCGGCTATCCCACCACGGGGACGTCACGGCAGCCTATATAGAGGTAAAAGAGTCCCTGGGTCCCTCTTCCCTCGGCTGAGGCATCGTGAGCCCCCCTGGTCCCTCCTCGACACACCTAAACCCTTAACCACCTACTTCTAACCTAACCGCGCCGGGTTCCTCGGATCCCCAGCCTCTCTCGGGGCATGTAATTACTCGACGGACGATGTCTTTCGGCCCCTTTTGCTGCACGACCGTATTACCTTCTTCTTTCGAGCCTGTCTCGCGTTTTGCGGCCACGGGACACACGCGCGCGCAGATTAGGACCGCGCTGGCCCATTTGGTCCCCCCAGTTGCCCTTCCAACGATAAACATCCCATGGAGTACAGGACAAACTATTGTTTGTAATGATACAGTTTAGTGTTGCGAGGTAGATATTAGAAGGTGGACTGCCCTTATCATGGGCACTGCTGTGTACTAACAAAAAAATATCTTTTGCGCAAGTTGCAGTACGTCTTCCAGTGCAGCACACGCTGTAACGAGTTACGAAGGTCTGGCTTTCGAAACAGCTCCAAATTATAGCCTCGCTCGTGAATTTTTTCAAACATTAATCGCCACCTAGTAGACAGCCATCACGGCTCGATAAACTCGTTCGCCTTGCGACGGTCCCAGACACAATGCGATCCATAAATACCCAGAGGAAAGTGTCGAACTTCACCCGCGGGCTTTATCGCCATTACGACGCGCTCGCGAAGCAGCCTTCGAGCGACAGTAATTGCAGGACGCCCTCGAAGCCTTAACGACACTCGCGAAGATCGGTAACGCGATTCCGACGAATCAATCCGCGTTCCTTGTTTTAGAGGAATAAGAGGTGGAGGTGTTTCTCTCGTAGTGGTAACTAATTACAACGAATAAGAAGGATAACGACACTTTCTGTCAGAAATTTATTCTACGTTAATATGGTGTCAGTTCGAAAAGTTTCTGGACTCCTCGAAAGTTTTTGTGGCTGAAGTACTAAAGCGTGTCCGACGGTCGAGTCACAATATTTAAGGTTCTCGACCAATTGCGAAACGGGGATAATTTCCTAAGCGAGTTTTCGGAATGCTACCTGAGAGAAATGAGCGCGCGGCTCCTTTCGGCGCGACCGTAACGAATCGCTGAAGTATCAGTTTCCAGATTTGGCGTTTTCAGCGTTAAATATCGCATGGAGGCTGGCGGGAACTTCGGTGCCGGAGAGACCTGTCCATTTAAGAACAGCTTCGCAAGATTTTCTTTGAGATTAGGTGAAACGACCCCTGTTATTTTCTATTTGTTTTTTTTTCGGATCGCTCGACTTTGCCCTTTCACTCAAATATGCGCTTGACGAAAAGAAACGAGCGCAGAAAAAGAGCGATACAAATTGTAATTCATTAGGGTACGTGAAATCGTTTGTTATTTATTAAACAATTGCAATTTTACAAGGAGAATTGACTGATTTAGTCGAAGAAGGAAGGTAAACCTTCTACGAGCCATACATTTATTTTGCTGTCCTTCCCGCGTTTTTTTATATTTTATTTGCGCTGCAGTTCGTTATGACTGTAGACCAAATTAAAAATTCTGGAAGCCACGGAACAAAGTGAAAGTTCTGAGAATCGTAGAGTCGAAGCGTGAAATCCTGGCGAGCCGAGGAAGCGGTTGTGGCGTCGGTCCGCCATGTTGCTCCGATAGTCGCATCGCGAAAACGACCAATTCCGAGATAATCCCGCGAAGAAGTAAGCCGTGAGTCCATCGAGATCTCCGAAGCACCACCATTTGCGGCGGGTTCGCAAATTCCACGCCCATCCGGAGTTTTACTGCGGGCTTTACTGTGGATGGTTCTTCGAGCGGCGTTCAGGAAATATCGAGCGAGAGGAAACCGATATCCTACGAGCATTGCGGTTATGGTCGTTCGGTTTTGCGCGGTCAGGAAGTTGCACATCACCGGCGGGTCTTTTGATGATCCTTGGGGCGAGAAAACACATCGTTGGACCAAGTATCAAGGCGCTCGTTTCGGTAGGGCCTCGATAGTTGCGCGACTAATGTTTATAATGGTGGCTGTAGTGTCCTTTACATATTTTTATATATTCTCCCTTAAACGAGGGTCACTGAAGAATTTTTAACAGAGTTTCTTCCCCTAACAGAGATCTTGCGATAAGATTTTCCCCCGCGAATCATTGGCAGCCATTATCGGGAAACCTTAGCGATGCTTCTTACCCTCTTACAGCCTCGTTGTCCTCCTTTCCGCCAAGTACTTCAGTCAGTAATGCAATTAACACGACGCTGCATCGCCCTGTGAACAATCGAATTAAACGCATCGAAAAGATTGCACTCCTTCGATAATGGAGCTACTAATTCAGGGAACGATCTGTGCTTGTACTGGAGAACAGTTCTATCAAAGTACATCGTGAAATGTTTGTTAGTATCTGAAGAGAATCACCAGGGGGTTGAAATGACAGCAACCTGACGAGGAACCTCAGGACATATAATCTTTATACATATTTCCTCAAAATGGAGCACCGGGACACTTTTGAATTCTACAACCTCTGTCGCAGATACACCATCCCCTTGAGACCCAGAAAAACTCGAATCTTCTCAGAAACACACGTTGTTAAAACCATCGCCATTTCGTACTTTGCGTAATGCCGTCCATTACATTAATATTTATCGAGCGTTTTCGACGCCGCGGTGAATATATTCAGCCGGCGAAGCGCTGCGGATAATTTCATTGCTTAATTTGAGGGAACGAGGAAGCCCCAGAGGGTCAGATGAGGGATCGAGACTCGACGGAAATTCCTGGTGCACGCACGCCGTGTGTCATCGTTTTTCGTCCTACGCGAAATCACGCGTCGACGATCATCGACGGTTTAAACGATCGTTTCGAGCGCCGAGGAAAATATTACGTCTTCATGGACACCGAGGTTACGCTGTCCCCCCCCCCCCACTGGTATAATTTCGTCATTAAACCAACCCCCTCCCCTCCCCTCCCCTCCCCGCCCCGCCCCCTCTCAGGCGTCCTGGGGCACAACGGGGATTCTTTGCATCCCAGGGATGCACCGCCACTTATCGTGGATCAACGCGACTCTCGCTCTGGACGGGGACAGAGAGAAAAAGAAGAGACGGAAAGCGGAGGTGGACGAAGGCCGTCGATCGATCGATGATAATGATCCCGTTGATGATAGCCCGCTCGTTATTATACGCGTCGGCGAAACGGAGAAGGTACGCCTTGGCCAGAGAAAGAGGGCTGGAGTGGGATAAGAGGCGCGTTCGTGTTTTAGAGCTGGAAGCGATTGGTCGACGCCATTACTCACACCGTTTGCGCCTGCCACATGGCTCGACGGATCTTTTCTTCTCTTCGTGGCTCTCTTCTTCGCCCCAGTCTCATCGTCCTGGCGTTGCTACACGGTTTCCGCTCGTTCCTACGGGTTTCAGGTGTAATTCTTCGGTGTTGGGAAGATTGCGCTCCGAGGAAAATTGGTCGGAGGATGGATTGGAAGAGATGAGAGGTGGAGGGAAAATTAATCGGGGAACGCTACACAGGACGCGAGACACTGAATTTTATCGATGGATAGAGGGATTTTGGAAACTCCTTCTTCGAGGGAAGCCATTTTCTTATTAAGAGTGATCCTTAGATCACTACGTCTGATACACAGAGCAACGATTGCTACAATCTATTTAAAGCTAAACAAAGCTCCCGAGAACAACAGAGTCGTTGCGTTCCGTCTTGGGTCCTGTAAAGGCTTCACCAAGAACTTTTCAAATTCCACGTGCTTCTTCATACTTCTCATTCCTTAAACTTCCATTGAAAGAAGCGGAATTTCCTTCTTTGTTGAATCCACGCCTTCTATCCACCTCCCTAATCCTCCAAACATCTCCACTTTCAAATCCGCGTTAGGAGCCCGTTGCATAGCATTCGACCTCACTTAACGAAGAAACCAGTATGGCACCCATTCTGCTAGTTACCTCGACTCTCAGCCGATCCGTTAAATTAACTCCCGTCGCGGAATGTCCGTCCGTTTATGCAAACCAGCCCGTTAGAGGCAGTCGCGCGTCAGTCCGATTGAAAAGTAGCCAGTCAAAATTGCACGCCAGCGGAATTCGTACGACGTCAGCGGCTCGTTAGCAGCGACAGTGACGCGTCGACGTCATTCGAACGGTTTAGGTGTACCGTGGACTACGCAAAGTTCACCAGGAGTTCACCAAACTCGTTTGCACGCTGCGAACATTATTCTCTGGCGTCTAGAGTGATCGCATGCAGCGTTTACCAGGAACGATAGAAATTGAACGTTTTTCCAATACCGAAATTAGAATTGTTAACGTTGCTGAGACCATAGAAATGCTATACCCGTCTGTTTTATCAAAAGGATCCGTTGTTATACCGACAACGTGCTCTGTTTTAACTCTGTTCTACCGACAGCATCCTCTACTCTATCAACGACATGCTCTGACTTGTCAACACGATTCTGGAACTCAAATAAATACCAGAAGCTCCCTTCTGAATCAAAAAGGGTTGAGATCCTCTGTACAAGATAACCAACCGACGATTACTACCCCTGTATGTATACACGACCCCCTTATTCATTTTACATAACTAAACGCAGATCTTTTAAAAATGAAGAATTTTCGAAAATTGGACCTGAGAGACGACACGTTTGCGGGTCCCGATCGGTGCTCGCGAGGCATGACGCGACATGACAGCCTCTTTGTGCGCGAGTTTATGAAGATGTCGCCCGAACGAGAACGCCGCCACGGGGACGTGCAAAGCGTTTACAAAACGCTTACACTGTACACATCGACGCCGTCCGGCCGGATGCATTATCTGATGGCACCGACATACGTCTTCGCTGTCAGCCGATCGTTAAGGGAACAATCAGACACGCCGGAGACGGATCGACCGCCAAGGACCCACCCTACTGTCCCCTACACTCCTCCTCCTCTTTTTTTTATTCTTCACTATTTTTATTCGGCTCTCGCGGACCCGGGCCCCCTCTACCTGTCCTCCGCATTAAGTTTTTCAGGGGACAAGCTGCTCGCGAGACCACGAACAACTGAAGAACGAACTTCCAAGAGAATAAACTCATTATTTATATAGAACTCGGCCTGTTTGTGACTTCCCTATAACTTTTAATATTTTTGTCCAATTCAGATGAAACTTCGTGCACAGGGCCTGCCTCTTAATACAGAAGCAACTTCCTCGTCATCTCTGACGTCTAGAATTTCTTTACTTCGCTTCAAATTCTCGCGCCAGTTTCACAGAGTGTATTTACACTTGGAGTTAGCGGTACTTGCGTAATACGTTGTACTGCCTACGCCAGAACGGTGATTAGTCACGCGATGAACGCTAGGTTTAACACTGAACTCTGTTATGCTTGTTAAAGCATCGTTGGAGTATCTTGAGGGGATGTTAATGGAATGACTTAACTTGCCCTATGAAACATTACCTGATTCCTTGGCAAGCTTTGTTTAAAACGAAAGTTAAAGAAACCTGAGGAACATTCGGACAAATAAAAAGTTTTAAGATACTTTTCCAGACTTCAGGATCATCAAACAAACCCAAAAGAACTGAAAATTCGTATTAAACACAATGTTACGAAAAGATAACTTGAGGAATTTATTTACGCGAGTAGATATTCATCTAGTCATCGTCATGGATGAACATGCGTGAGCAGTACTGGTTCACCGAATGGAGGATTCGATTATTCGAGTCCCCGCAGGTGTGCTATTCGCGGCGCGTCGGTCCTTTATTACGTGACAATATTGCGAACGCTTCTTCCTGACAATAAAACGCTTTAAGATCCTTGCCAGATGTCACCGTGGGTAGCGTCATATACGAGACCGAAATCTCAAATATTAGCGGATTCTCCCAGGCGGATAGAGAGGATGGCACGTCCACCGCTCTAATATCAAGCTTTTTCCGACCCTAGGTGGTGTACGTCGCGACACGTGCGCGAAACGACTTATAAAACTTCCGTAGAGCACCGACATTGCGAATTGCGACGTATCATCCCTGTTTTTCTATCGTCGGAGCTATAAGACCACGCACAGCGATCTGAAAAGGAGAGGATGCAAAAATGATCCCCGTTAAACCCTCCCATCGAGATGAAAAACTTCTGTCGTTGAAATAATTACTTCGTACACTAGAACTTAGCAAAAAGCTGTCTCGATATTGTTGCTGTTCTACTAGTAACAACTAGCTTCTTGTCGTTAATTATATTATTGTTTCTTGCTCAAAGTATATGTGATTTAAATGAGGTTCCATTTGTAGAATGTATTCTGGCGCTAATTTATAAATAATGTTTAAATTTGGCGCATTCGACAGTATAGCCATCTAGCGGTGAGTAGATCGAACTAAAATTTTGATGTTTGGTCAGCGCCTCTATCAGGAAAACGCTCAAGTTTGTTCTCGAATAGTTCCTATTTTTACTGATAGATGGCGGGATTTGTCAGTATGGTAATATATCGACACGTATCGGTAAAAAAACACTATGTTAATGGCGCCATCTAGCGTCAAAAGTACGCACAAGTTTGTAGTGAAAATAGTTCACACAGTTTCTGTAAAATGGTAGAGGTCGATAATAATTTCTGTTTCAACTTCAGACTTATTTTATTGATGAACATCTTATGCAATTTAGCGGTACGTGATAACCACCACAAAAAAGTAACACTTTCCCATACTATCCTTAGTGTATTTATTTTTTTTCATATGAATTATGTATATACATGTGGATTTTTTTTCTGAGCCAAGCATCACGGCCTCCGTGCGAATTCCGGTCTCTCAGTATTCGAGCTTTATCCTTTCAATGTAATGAGACAAAAAGAAGGACGATGTTTTTTCCTGATGACGCAGATGATAAAATAAGACGACCTCACAATGCAAGCTACGACGTAGCGCACCCTACCGCTAAGCAGGTTCATCACATCGTCAATTCCTGAAATACACGAAAATCATCGACTGAGTGTTTCAAATTGAACGCAGAGAAATATTTATTGTATCGAAATTTCATCAGTCTGCCAAGATTTTCAACAATATTTTCACTCTGTAGTAAACATACGAAACCATAGGATGTATCATCATATAGCGTTGAAAAAAAAGACACTAGCTAGTTGATTTCGGAAACTTACCATAATAGCATTGACAATGTCGTTCTGATTATTTTTAAGAGCTTTAATAGCCTTCCCTCGAGACACGTTGGCTTGACACATTACTAGTTCAATGTCCTTTTCTTCGACGCCTGTCTCGTCGACTTCTTC
The DNA here is from genome assembly GCF_026225885.1 of Hylaeus anthracinus. NCBI lineage: Eukaryota > Metazoa > Arthropoda > Insecta > Hymenoptera > Colletidae > Hylaeus > Hylaeus anthracinus. The sequence continues at coordinate 16,750,659 of NW_026534348.1, forward strand.
CTCCGACTCTTCTTGTATAGGTGCAACAACCTACAAGAAAAAGATGATTACGTGTAACCTTGAACTCATACATTCCATAGCTTTTAAAATAGATAAAATTGTATAACTTACCGTAGTACTACCACCAGCTTCAGTTGCCGGAATAACTGGCGGTTCCTTGAACTTCTCAGCTGCAGCCATTTGGGCCTGCTGACTGAGATCTTCAATCTGCAAAAAGATATTTTTTTCTCACAAGTCAGTAAAAATAAGTATATTAAAAAAAAATCTATTTACTAAATATCAGTCTGCCAAGGAATTTCTCAACAAATATTTTCAGCTAATAATTTGCGAAACTATAAAAAATCATCATTCGCGCGATACAATAAAATTACAAAAATAAAATGTAAAAAAATATTTTGAAGTTCCACCTTGGCTTCGCCGAATACTATATAAGTATCCGAGGCCGGATTTTTCAGCACATCTGGCTTGTTGATTACGAAGAGAATATTCTTTGATTTGCGGATGGTTACTCTGTTGACTCCTTGAACCTGAACATAATGGAAAATACATTAAAATATTTATTGCCATTATAAAGCAAGAGCATGGTAAAAGGTACAAATACATTCAACATACAGGTTTCAATCCTAGTTTGCTCATGAGTTTCCTAGCTTTTTTCTCTCCACGACTTTGTTTGGCCTTAGACACCATGTCAATAGGAAGACCAGGAACAGTGGTTCCTGGGAAACCAACAGTACCTCCAGCACCTGCATCATCCAAATCTGGGAGAGTATCATCTGAGTCCGAATCAGTTCCAGATCCAGCAGCTGCAGCTTCAACCTTGGTAGGTTCAGAGCTTGCAGCTTTGTCAAGTTCAGTTAGTTCAGGCATATTTGTTGATCTGCAAAAAACCATGACGATAAATATTATTTCTTTCATTCTACCTTGAATTAGGTTTCACAACAGCCATATACTGAAGTTGACCCACAGAATACAATTCTTGTAAGTATGAAAAAATGAAATGAATATAGAAAAAAATGAAAGTAACAGAAACACTTGAAATTCTAAGTACGACTTACAAAGCAAAACTCAATTGTTTTACAAAATAGAACCACACGTGTTTGATACCGGGTTAACAAAATCCGCCCCACCTAATGCACTCACCGAACATGCCACGATTTTCAATGAAAATACGTGATTTGACTGAGGCGAACGCAAAGTTAATAAAATCCGACAACGGACTGGAAATTATACGCGATTGCAACGTAATCGTGCGCGAATAGTAAACACTTATCGCGCGATGATTGTCACAGACAAATGGACGGTTGTTATGGCGCCCACTGAAGGCAGTCGAAAAATACTTAGCAAGAACGCGACTGACAAACTTCCTGTGTTGTTTGCGGTATTGCGACAGGCTTATAGGAATTACGAGGGACACAAGTAATGTGGTTGCGACCTTTTTAGACTCGTGTACGTTTTAATAGTGTTATCGTGGACGGCGAATTTTGGGTATAAAGATCATCGAGGCACAAACATCTCGCACGTTCATCGTTGACAATAAGCCGTATCACACGATATGATTGGTATGGGAAGCTACGTTGGTTACTCGTCTCACGATATTCGCGCTCTTTTAGCATCGTTGCTGAACGATGCCGAAAAAATCGTTAGATTTACCTCGAACGATAGTCCGTCGACGACCAAGCACTATTTTTACCATGTAAACTGAGACCAATTCACGCGTGTGCTAGACCGAGCATAGTTTTGCGCTTTTCTGAACGCAGAACGCTTCTTTAAGGGCGCATTTAAACGTTTATATTTATTCCCATTACAACCTACGATTTTGTGTTGATAATTTTCTTAAATTATCAAACATTCTGAGGAGTTTATATTAATGCTTATATTTCACGTTATCTACAAAGCCTAACGGAAAAGTGTAAAAATGTTTGTATATTATCTAAGGAGAAAGTTACTAGGATCCTGACTATCCCCACTCTTTCGCAACATACAGCTGTTTTGCGCGCGAATTCATCTACCCTAGTTTTCTCAAATTGAGGTCTGCAAACATGGCTAAGAACGAAAATATATTGAAAATTTATAAAAGTTCTTTATTGCTGTTAATACGTATGTACAAATTACGAATTTACGTACATCAATCCAAGCCAATGGATCCTTTCTTTGATCGGAGAATGTAAGAAATTTTATTTTAGTTTCCTTTGATATCTACTGTTATTTATTATAATTGAAAAAATGCTAATATTACGTAATTTAATTTAAAAGTATATTTCCTTCAACAATTATTCGAACAGTTTTGATCACCATGTAAATACAAGTTTTGAATCACATCAAGTTTTACATTAATCAATAAACTGAAAATTAACTGTAATTATTGTATACTTTATCGAATACCAATTTTTCTCGGCACATGAATTGCGTGTTTCTAACAAATATTAATAGGGCACAAAATATATATTGTTATAATAATACTTACACTGAGTCTAATAGAAGATAATTCAGTTAAAAAAAATATAGAATTCAATCTTGATTCACATTATCTTCTTTTAAGAGTACAAAAGCAGTATTTAATAATAAAAAAAAAACAGAAGATTATTTGAATGTAAAATCAAATTTACTGATTTCATAAAAAAAAAAGAAAAGGAACGATTTTAACTACTATAAATACTAATGTCCACTATTGACAAGATAAGCAGTCTTGCATAAAATTGATTATTGACTACAATTTTCAACGTGGGCATTTTTTATAATGCTTCAGATAATTTACGATTTTTTACAAGAATAAACGATTTCTAAAAATTCTTCAATATATTATAAAATTTCACGATTTTATAGGTAACAGATAGATGAAGCAAAAATATTTTGAAAGGATTGACGAGATATTATTTTAACAATATCTTCTAAGTACTTGTGATCATTTTGCTTCATTATACAGTTACGCAAATTCCTAACAAGAATTAGACACGAACAATTTGGAATGACTTTTCATTCAAATACGAGAATATAATATTTATATAGCAAATGCAAATACTATATTACAATCTACCGTTAAGTATGGTACGATACGTTTCTTCATAAACTATTTAAGTAATATAGTATTTTCATTTCCGCTATACATAAATACCTATACACCTATATACTACAACACCAATTGTAGTGCAGTTCATAACAAAAAGTTTCATGTCGCAAGTTCTTCAAGAACTTGTTCTTGTTAAGAGAAAGATTCATCAACCTCCATCTTTTCAACACTTTCATCGGATTTATTCGCTACTTCTGTATTGGTTACTTCTGGATTGACTTCTTCCAGATTGACTTCTTCCTTCTCAGGCTCATCTATAGTTTATAGTTATTTATAAAGAAATATTTAACTATATTAATAAAATTGTTACTTACCATGTTCTTTTTTTACTTGTGCGGTAGCCTGTACAGTATCTTCCGATATTTCCGTTGGTTTCTCAACTACTTCAATATCAGAGTCTAAAACGTGTATATAATTAGAAAAAAAAATTGTTAAACGCAAGATAAATGTGTCCAAACCTGTATCTGATGGACTTGATAGCTCCGTTTCTGAATGTTTTGTTTGTTCTACATTTGTATTAGATATCGCGTGCTCAGGTGTATTTGTAGATGATGAACTATTTTGAGAAGTATTAAACTCCAATTTCGGTGCAGATGACTTCTGTTTTCTTGCGGGATTCCAAAAGTTGCAATAACAACATCTGAATCCTATATAAGAAAAGCACATATATTTTTAACATATAGTGTTATCATTGAATCTTTATACTTAACTCTTCTTGTAGTTTATGATAAATGTTTACCAAAATATTCGAATTCCTCTTTTAATGCCATTCCATTATGCGACTCGCAGTGTTTGCAAATAAGTGCGTATCGATTCGATGGACCATCGCCAACTATGTAATCAATAAATCGATCTAAGTAAGTTCTTTGACGAGGAAACACCGGGCGCGGCAAAGGCGATCCTAGGAAACAATAAACTTTATAATTTCCTAATGTAAACAACACATCTATAACGTCTACCTTTTGTTATTTTTCATTTAATATTAATCAATTTAAATAAAAAAAATTTTCTACTTATAAAACAATTACATAACTTATACAGTTAAAGAATGCGTGAAAAATTTTTTAAAATCTGGAATGGACAACTGTAATCCTAACAATACTAACGATAACCCATAGCTGGAGTAGTAACTGGTCTACTACCACTCTGGAAAGGAGTGATTGGTGTGTTGCGAATGGGAGCCGCGCCAACGGGAACAAGGCCAGTATTAGTGGGCATTCCACTTTGCACATTTAATGGTTGATTTTGACTTGTTACTACTCTTCTTCTCAATTTTTCACCACTAGACGATGGGGATACTACATTTTGTGGTACACTAGTTCTTAAATTTGGAGTTGTTTCTATTGGCGTTGATACTCTAAATATTGGCTAAAATAAAAATTTCTTTTACTGCAACGTTTATCCTCTCCTTTCTTACTACTTGTAAGAACTTTTACGCGCAAATTAAATGTTTTTGTTTAAAAAGAAGTTAATGAATATAAACTACGAACCTGCGGAGTTAACTGAAAAAAATAGAAAGAAAATTTAGTTAATGGAAACAAATTTGAATAGAAATTAAACAGAAAATATATATATAATAATTGAAATTATGAAAAACTCATTTATCAATTTTTATTAAATTTAATTTGACAAACATTCTAAATTGTGTTCTGTTCTTACTTACAGATGTCATTTTCAACTGATCTGGAGCAAACTTTAAGAGAATTTCTTTAGCTTTTTTATAGGTCTCTGTTTCAGTGACTTCATCTAGAATTTTCTTTTTCTCTGTCTGCATTGTACTTAATTTTTCTTCATTTTCAGAAATTTTACGTTTATAATACCATGTAACCAATTTCTTTGTAAGCAAAATTCTGTGGCAATAAAACATTTAATTAGGGGTTGAAAGTAACTCGAAAAAATAAATGAATAAATTTCATGGGAAGTCATAACACTTACAAAAGTGGAAACATTAACAATGGAATGATATAAAATATTTGATCATATAACGATGCTGGGAAAAAACAGAAATAAAATATGAATGCTGTTATAACATAAAGTATGACACTGTAAAGAATAAGAGTCCCAACAATTCTTTTGTGCCTCTGTTCTGTAGTGTGTCCATATCTTTCTATTTCCCTAATTTTCTGTTGGAAAAGACATTTGTTATAACATTTAAAATCTTACTGCTATATTTAAAAAAATGTAAGTTCCCTACCTTGTCAAGGTCCTCTAAAATTTCAATAGTAGTTTTCTTTTTCTGAAATGTGCAAGGTACTCATATTTATCATATTTCTACTCATATCTACATATACATACAACTGTAAAAGAAGCTTAATTTATAGAATCAAATGTAGTCATTATCATGAGCCAACTATGTGCAGGGAATAATAATTAATGTGTAAGGTTACCACTACATGTACAGCATATTAATTCATCGCTTTTAATAGTTTTCGCCAGGTAACCAAGAGTAATTAATTTTACATTTCTTTAAAAAAGCATGTATTTACATGATAGCATGTTTACAAACTTATTGATAGGATTACTTTACAAGTCATAGTTTAGAACAATGGTTATGAAACTAAGAGGTGTCCCCTGTGTTATTTTTGCATATTTTTGGATCAACAATGAAATATTCAAACAGGATCAATGTAATGCCATTGAATGGTAATTTTGAATCGCATGATAAGTTTGCTGCATAAATTATGTTCCATTTTGATTAATCATCGAATGTAAGAGTTTTTAACAATACAGGTTAAAATATTTGAGTCGCAAATTACAATATTATAAAAGTAGTATGTACAATTTACTTATAAAAGGATACACGTATCTTAGTTTTTTTTATGAAGCTTCATTGAGATCCTTATCTTCGCGCTTAACCTCAAAAAACTGTCAACCGTAAATTCATATGAATATTAAGATTAACTCTTATGATTAAGTAAACAAAATATTGTTCGCCATCGATAACTAAATCGCTTCAGGAAAATATTGCTACAAAATAATTCCTAAATGCATAGTAAAGCAGTATGATATGGCAACCCGTTAACCTTAAAATTAGCAGTGAAAGTTAACATCAATTTCGTAAATATTGACACAAACTTACACGAAATCTTGATAGTATGATCCCCATGTTGTAGACACTTCAATAAAATTCTTAACGATTCGCGAAATTGTTCCTTGAACGAAGATAATGCTCCTCGTACGTAAAGTGTCAAAGTCAAAACAAGAGATTCGTGCAAATTTTAAAATAGACTAGCCGGGCGGTATCTTCGTGCAGTCGTACGATCCAAATTTAAATCCCTCCAAGTTTTGTTTCGATATTTATAGATTGAATAATCTATGAACACATCGCAAACGCCAGTTGCATGATATTGGCGATCAAATCGTGAAGGAAATATGTATTCTCCGTTGGCGCGCTGTTTATTCCTGAACGTGAAAATATATTGGCGAATCAACAGATGTCGAGGATAGGTTCTTTAAAATCGTCGAAATACGTTTCACCGAAAACGATTTTGACTTTCTATGTCATCGATATTAATTTTCACCGATACAATTTGTTTATTGACATGTACTTTTTCGAAATTATATTATGATTATATAAGAGTAATAAGCACACGTCGTTACTGTATAAACAAGTAAACATTTAAAATTTAACTTATTAGAACTTTATGAAAGAATTCAGTCATTTGTATGATTTTCCTTCATTGGAAGATTATAAATAATCTGTTCAGACTAGCTGTAAATTCTTCATATTGTATTCATAATCAGAATTATTAAAAAAATTAGAAAATTAAAAAATCATTTGAAGTATTTAAAGAATTATAGAAGTCTTCTTTGGAAGTTTAGTGCAGTTCTTATCCATGCCACTTTAACTTTCTAACAGCTAAGCTGCATTCGCGAATTAAATAAAAAGTAAATGATAGTTCTGTCTACAAAAAAGTTTCGGTGATTTTAAAGTAACCCGTCGAGAATTCCTTTTCTTCCTTGTCACTCTCTACAATAGAACAAGGTATAGAAATATTTATACGATTACAGTACCGATAAGATAAGTTCGCGTACAAACGAAGCCCAAAGACTCACTACTTCGTGGTACGTTCTCGTCAAAAATTAACCGGAATAACAATCGTCGCACCGTTTGAAACCGTGCAAAACGAACTGAGCCACGAACGAGTACTCATGGTATCAGATAGGGAACGAAATTGCTCGGAGAAACGTAAGCTTCCTGTACCGATAAGGAAGAAATGCAACAAGCGAAATAAACGTTGACGCCGTTGGACGTACGCATGAAACATTTGAGTAGATATACATATAAATAGAGCTGACGTGTTACACTCGATCGCTAGGAGAAATCGATATATTAATACTACTATTTTTGCTTGAGTATAATAATACGTGGAATACAATCTTATATGAAACAAAAAGATACAAAGACAGGAATTATTTCGGTGTCGGTTAAAACTGGAAAGACGTGACAATCGAAATTAGTACCGGTATTTTTCGGTTTGTATCTGCTTCAACGTGTATGTAACCATTGAACTATTTAGTAAAACGTGCTTTGCATGAAAAACAAAGACATGATCGGTGGCTATTACCATGACGAAATCCCGTTTAATATAAGATTGTTTTGTTAAATAATAGTGATTTTATTAAATTATGTATGAGAAGGAATGAGTTCATACACATTTTAGCTTGACGCTTCTACGTCCGAAAGCCGCTTTCATTGCCATTTCAGTGTACTGGTTAATGAACGGGATCGCTTGTTCGAGGTGCGCTATTTCCGCTGGCGACATTTTTGGCAGGCCGAAATTTTTCTGTACGCCACCTGGGCCGAAATGTAACTTGCTGGTAAAAAATCGACAGCCTGGCATCACGTTTGATCGCACGTAAGCGTAGTTGACGACGTTTGCAAATCCGCCAAGTCCACCGGCAAGGGCGAGAATTAACTTAGCAGCGGCTGCTCCAGCTGACAATGTCGGTCCCCTGGATTCGATGTTCGCCATCTCTTTGTCCGAGTCGCGCAGGGTTCGCATCAGCATGTCGTGTTGCGTCTACGCATAATACTTCGTTACATCAGAAATTTGATCAACTTTGTGTAAAGATGAATCGAGGAAATATTGACATAATATCTGGGAAAATAACCGCTGACGGAATCAACTGCGTCAGTGGTTCTCAAACTGTGGTCCGCGAGGGTGCCCAGAAAATAAAAGCATGTAATACAAGGTAGACTGTATAAAAATTAGGTCCATGGAAAGGTGACGTTTGAGAAACACTGCTCTACATTAAAGAATCGTGTTCCGTACAGAAACAAAACCCGTCAAGTGATTAATAAGTACTCAAGAATGTACGTTCCAATCTTATCGCGTATTATATGATCAATATTATACAGTCAATATTTCTTGGAAAGCGGAAGTATAATCTAATCTGGATGACTGTATTTTCATACATTGGTGAATCGATTGATTGGACAAGCTTGCGATAAAAGCGGAACAATGGTATACGGATCTGCCCCACCGACCATGGGGATTGATAGGAATGCAGGATTCAGATTTAGGAGATTGGCAGTCGTTGCCTCCATTCGCATGCGTTCGTGAGAGGTGGAGCCGATGATCCTGTCTGGATCCCACCATCCGGCGAGTTTATAGATCTCGGAGACCATTGGAAGCGTTGTTGTGACTGGTCGAGCAAAAACGGCTACCAAAGCGTCCGAGCTGACTGTTACCATTTGCTCGGCCATTTCGCACGTGTACGCCGTCAGAGCCTCAAACTGAGCAGGAAAATTTGAATCCATCGTATTTGGATCCCTTTCATCCATCAGCGCGATAATATTCGTCTGTGGATGATATAAATGAATTTTTTAATTTCTTAATAATTTAGACTAGAAAGATGGAAACGTACTTCCTTGAGGGCATGTTTTATATTCTTCCTCTTAAAGTACTTTATACGGGTAGACGTGTCGATATGACTTGCATCCAAAACTGCACCAGCCATCGAGTTTTGTGCGTCCACCAGATGCACGTGTTTTATCATTCGAGATTGTTTTAAAAGAACAGCCGTGTAAATCGATGTCTCGCCTCCTCCGATTATACAAACTTGTACGTCACCTTTTCGATCTGGCAAAAAGCAATCGTACTCCTTGAATTTGGAATTCTTCGTGTCATTGGAGTCTGATGCTGATTCTGGATTTTGGTCATTTTCGCTGCACTCTTTGTTCTTGACTTTCCCATCGTCAGTCGGCATTTTCGAAATACTTCGACAGTGACGGCGTGATGTACATTTTCCAATGAACTTCAGAAAACAACGTTGTGTTTCGATCATGGTCGATCTTGCAGCAGAAATCATTGATGATAATTTTGTTTAGTACCGCCGGGACTCGTGAAATATATGGAAAATGTAATTTAGAGGAAACTTAGGTTATTGATTAAAAGCTAATAAAAATATCTAACGAACAATTGAACGATTTTGTACAAAATAAATAAATAACAAATTTATGTAAACGATTGAAGTAACACTTATTCGCAATTTTAGTTTTATTCCAATGTTAGTCTTTTGAACGAGGTTGTTGAAATTTTGCTGTTGCATGTTCGGGTTCAATAACTGCAAAAATAAATAATGATTATTTTTTACAACATTGCAAGTTTCTAAACAATGAAACAACATGTTTGCTTAGAAAGTTTTTCTTTACTATATAGTTTTCATATTTGTCTAAAAAAGTAACAAAAAAATTAATAGTTTATGAAACAAGGTACCTATTTAAATTTAATCAATAAAAGTATAATATTTAACGACTTCCTACATAAACTTTTATAATACTTGATAAATACGTAACTGGGATACATTTAATTTGGCAATATAGTAATGTCAGACAGGTCTGAAAAAGATTTTAATTCTAATTGTTTTTCATTTGCCAAATGTAACAGAGATACAAAAGGAATGGGAAAACTTAGTGCCTCTGCATTAGTTTCTGTTAACATGCCTGTCAACATTCCGTAAATTTCGCTAAAATTTTTACTATCTTTCATTTTATCCAAGGGTTCCTGCTGTACTTCTGTACTTTCTGTATTTATATGTGTGTTATTATTATTCGTAATCAGCGCTTTCCAAATACATTTCTTTAATTGTCGCATATCAATCCTTTTTTCACGAAGACTATACACGATGGTATTTTTATTTGTTAATTTTGGCATAGCAACTAGATTATCTCCAGTAAACATCATTTGAGTTTCTGGTTCGCCATTTTCTTCGTTTATTCTGTAATCTTCGTTAGGAATATTAGGACAATAATCTAACGTATCATTAGCATTACCATAGTTGTAATCCTCTATGTCAGATATATGAGTCACATCTAATGAATCCTTGTTTTTTGTACTTAAGTATATGTGTTTATGAAGATACAGTTTAAAAGCACTTGCAATATTGTAATGCATATCTCGCGGTAGCGTGAGAGTTTCTTCCTGCCATTCTATCATGGCGGATTTAACTTCCAATCTTGAAGCTAGACCTGGTGAAAACTTTCGTAGTACAGCTTTCTTTGTATTCTCATCATAATGTATCACGAATTCCTTCTTCTTTGTACCCTGTTCTTGGTGACATTTCTCTATGATTTTACTCTCTCCATAAAGTTTTTTAAAACTATTTATTTTCCAATGGGAAGGACCAGCCCAGTGAATATTCGAATTTTTCTGAAGAAAAGAATATTCAGATGTTTTTGTTAACCCAGTGTGAATCACAAGTTGACGGAGATCAACAACTTTCTCCACTGGTTTTTCTATTGCAACACACTTGTCTACCATATCTTCTTCGGTGTCGAGAACATCAAAGTAATGATCATCAACATGAGCCATTTCATCTCCTGATGGTAAACTGGCATCCAAGTTAAATTGAAATCTATTCTCTTTATTCTCCTCTGGTTGTGTATCTTTGATTTCTTTATCAGTTTTTTCTTCATTGGTCCAGCAATGAAAATCAAAACTAGTCAAAGGTGGACATATTTTCAACTCAAAAAATTCTTCTATATGCAGTATATCTATTTCTAAATTTTTCATATTTGTTTCTGATTCTACAGTATCAACAATGATATCATTGTATTCATGTAAATAAAACTTAGAGTTGGCATGATTTGGTAACATTGCTTGATATAATGTATTTGCAGTTTGTGAATTATCATTTTCCATCAACCACAGTGAAGGTTTCAATATTTCAGCATTTCCTTTCAAATTATCCACAAAACTAAAAATACTATGTTTAGTTTTTTTTCGTTTTGCTTTTTTTGTTTTACTTGAATCATTTACATTATTTATTTGAACATTGTTTGTGTCTTTGGACAAATCATCTGTTGTTGCTTCAACTTCTGTGTCTAATCCACCAACCATTTTCAATATTTCTGTGTGAACACTATCTACACGATATCCATAAATTTTAGTACTCACATCCAGTGATGTACTGGCTACTTGCAAATTAGACATGTTAACATCTTCTTTTTTAATCATGTAAGTCATGAAATCAATAATTTCAAGGCTGAATGCATTTTTCAAATTAATCTTGTTTTCACTGTTAAGTTTTATACATTCATATATACGATTCTTCATTTCAGGTGCCGATAGTTGTGCTAAAAAGCCAAGACCCAAAGATTGTCGTTTAATGTTCTTCGTTACATTTGTTATATTTGAAGTAGTCATTTCACGGTGCAGAGCCAAGCGTTCTTCTTCATCGTTATTTTCTAACAATGAATTTTGTACATTCATAGATTTCCTTCTTAAGGAAGACAAAGTGTTTGGAGGAATAACTGATGAACCCTCTAACAATGTATCCATTCCATCTTCTTGTGCTGCCATTTTGTAACTTTATTTAGACTTGTGGACAATATTTCAATTCATAGAAATTCTCGTACGCGTATATATTTAGTTTTCTAAAAGAAATATTTCTACTTATTTCCTTTGTTATGCTTTGTGTCTATGATTTAGTTTTCCATACAAGTTATTTAGTTAATTAAAAAACAAACGAATAGATAAAAATGTTTACCTTTTAAAGCGGTGAAGTTTTTAATAATCTTCTCTAAGTCCGCTCTTAGTAATCCTAATAAAGTATGATACTCTTCCAATTGCTGGTGAACTTGTTGCAGTAGGTTTAATTCCTTCTCAAGATTCTGAAAAGATCGTACACATAATCGTGTAAACTTTAAAACTGTAGCAAAAAAAAACAAATACATAGATTTTCTTTATTTCGTCGTACCTTATTATCCATTCGTTATTGCCAAAAAATTACATGCAACGACAGAAAATACTGGTAAAATTTACCAGGTAAATAGCGTAAATTCGAATAAGTTTGAATATACGAGTGTTCCTAAAGTCATTTTATTGAAACATACGAATCATATGAACTAAGGTTTATAGATAAACAAAACATGAATAGTCGTCGGTATATCTAGGGACTTTAGTATAAATAATGGAAGTACATAGAAATGGAAATTTCTATGAAGCTTCAAGCACTTGGAAGCTTCGCTAGAGTGAATAGAAAAATATAGCCGTTTTGATAAAACGATAACATGGTTTCTTACTGTTGGTGACTGTTGGCAGTGCCGTTAAATGTGACAGGTCAGTCCACAAGAATGGCGACCATAGTGGAAGAACAGAATTCGGTTGACATGAACGAGGATAAAGAATCACAGTGAGTTATGAGACATTAAATATAATAAAAGAGATCAACCTACACGTTACACGCATTTCCATATAATTGTGGCGAAAAGAATGCTGCAATCTTGATCGGGCTTTTGGAAAAATAACCTAACGTACACCTTCCGCGATTCTTGGCAATATTTTTTAATTTATACATACATTTACATTGCAGATTCGACCAAGTTACTTGCAATTGGGTGGATATTACCCAAGAATTTTTCGAAGCCATCACAGGTGCTTATTTTAAAAATTAGTTCTCTTTGTGAACGCTTCACGAATTTTTACCCCCTTTCTACTTCTTTCATTCATTTAGAAATAAGACAATAAAAGTCACTCTACACGCGACCACTTTCCGTTAAAATAATATTGCACCTTTTGTTAAATCAAACAGTGTTTTGTATTTGAGTATTACTTTTGATGAAGTATATTTATGAGGGTTAGTCCTTGAGATTTTAATGATAGAAAAACCATGAGGGGATCTTGTTGAGACCATCAGTGAAAGAATCTTAAAAATATCCTATTTCTCTTTTATACTTACAAAAAATGATTTATCATAGCTTATGTATGTAAGATTTATGTTTAAAATTTAGTTTTGATTTATCAAGAATACTTGTATGTAACAGAAAATAAAAAGCAAAAGGGTACAGAAACTCAGCTACACATATCTCGCTATAAGAAAGTAACAAGACAGAATTAATGTATATATTTAGTGGTTGATTTTTTGTTTGTAATGTGATGCTTGTTCTTTATAAGTAAATTTTGCATTGAATTGATCTTTTTTAAAAGGTTGAATGTGGTTTTAATTTATTTCCTATCATATGAAATTAACATTATGCTTAAGATACTAGTTTTTAAAGATCACTTTATTAATAAAAATATGTGAACTCTATAAGCCTCCCTCTTAGTTTTCAACATAACAGCTATGGCACAGTCTTTTTAGAGTTAATTTACACTGACTTGTGGTAAAAATTAATAGGGAAGATTGTACTATTGGTATAAAATATTTCATTGATGTGTTCATTTAGAGCTGGAACTGGGAGAACTTTTACACGATGATCTGTTCGGATTGTTTGAAGCAATGTCTGCAATTGAAATGATGGATCCAAAAATGGATGCTGGTATGCTATGTAATCGGGGCAACAACAAACCATGTACTTTCACACAAGCTGTCAATTCTGGTGCACTGAAATTGGACAATTTGACACCATCTGAAGTCATAGGAATAATTGATTCGACCTATGCGTGTATAGTATCTTGGTTAGAAGGTCACAGTTTGGCACAAACAGTTTTTACTAATTTGTACCTTCATCAACCCAGTCAAATAGTGGATAAACCTTTGAAGACTTTCTGTTATGCTGTGTACAAAATAATTGAGATAATTAAGGATTGTATCAATAAAGCATTAGTGTTTGAAGAAGAGGACTTTCAAAGTGTTACTTATGGCTATAGATTGCAACAAGATATTGCTGAACAAAAGACTATATCCATGTTGCGTGAGGTGGAAGAAGAATTACATAGAAAAAGTAGAATAAAACCAATTGACATAGAATCTGAGAAAGAAGTAGGTGTAATAAAATTAAAATAATTTCTTAATTAGTAAATTAACAATTACTGAAGTATTATTACTAATTTGTTTCAGTATAATGGTGGATTAGCACTGTATGCCAGAATTAGATTTACCAAATTCTTTTATCAAATATTATCGTTATTGGGGAAGAAAGAGCAACTGCAACAAAATTTAAGTGACTGTCATAGACTATTATCCACGTGTTCATATATGATCCAAGTTATGATTAAGACGGTAAATCGCGGAGAGAAGGCTGACGAGATATGTGAGTTTTTCAAAAATTACTTCTTGGATTGTTTATAGAAATATATCATATTGTTTGCTAATTTTAGCAAATTATCCAAATATTATGGGATTCGATCCCATGGTGAATCAAAGATTATTGCCACCAACATTCCCTAGATATACTAAAATAAAGCCAAGGACCGAAGCTCTGAAATATTTGGATGAATTATTGAATAGATTTCGAACGGTCACTATGATCACCAACCAGAACGGATTTCATGCAGCTTTGGTAAGAAACGACTTGCAAGCTAATAGCGACTTCCGACATAAATACCAAGTACACTGATTTCTTTTTAGGACTTTTTTCTAGAATTCTCACGACAAAGTCCGTGTATATTATCTAGATCAATGCTACAAATAGTTTATTTGCCAACAACAAACCGCGTGTTTGGTGTACAAAACTTTGCTGATGTTTTGAAAGACGCGGCGCGGAATTTCATCGCGCCGCCGGTTTTAATGCCAAAGAGCACGTTACTTCAAAATCACCAAGCCAAGGAATACGTTGATAGTTTCATGTCACACTGTGTAAGCCTTTTTAGTAGTTTATTACAGCTTACCGGTCACAATAGAGCAAGACAAAGAGACAAATTAGCACATTTATTGGAGGACTTTGCCGCGTTGCAAGATGAAGTGAGTTTGAAAATAATTAAAATCAGTTTATGCGATACTTAAAAGAGTTGAGTTGTTTCAAGTTTAAAATTTCGACAGGCTGAAAGAGTAGATGGGTTCTTACATACCTTGTCTTTAAAAAGTGTTACACCCAGGTCGCATCTAGCTTGTTTTGGAACATGGATTTTGTATCATACACTACGAGTTATGGTCATGTATTTGTTAAGCGGCTTCGAACTTGAATTGTATTCAGTACACGAATATCATTACATATTCTGGTACCTGTATGAGTTTCTTTATGGATGGCTTGTATCAGCTATTACGAGAGCCGATACATTTTTAATGGAACAGGATGTACATAATGATGCGCATAAAGGCAGAGGAGCCAGGAAGAGTGCTAAAAATAAAAAGAAAAAATCGACGCCAAGACCGTACGACTTAGAAATATTGATGTATCAGGCGATGCAAAATATATGTGGAGGATATTATAAAGTAAATTTTTCTTCAGCAGTTTCACAGCATGAAAATAACGCAACTTAATCGGCGATATGAAATTCGTGTGTTTATAGGCTTTAGTTGGTTTTCGTATGGATGGAAGAATACCACTTCCTGAGATACAATTTGATTCGGAACGAGTTCGATACGAGCATAGGTTATTACCGTTTTCTTCGTTACTGACTCCGCCACCGGTACATTATCAAGAATTCTTAGACATGACTAATGCTCAGATGCACAAAAGAAACGTGAGTGTAAGTTGTTTTTTGTTAGTGCAACACGGATCTCTATTTCCTAACTTCTATTTCTTTAGGAGAAGATTACTAGTGAAATGCAGTACTTAGCCGGTTGTCGACATTTTTATCAAGCTAGAAATATGTTGGATCGAGCGTTGTCTCTTTACCCACCAAATGCCAGCACTATAAACGAGGTAGAGTAATTCAAAATATTTTGTCATTTTGTATTTCTAACCCTTTTATTTATTGTACGATCCTTTGGTTTGCAGATTAATGACTTATTAAAAGTGGCAAAGACAAATTTCGTGGTTCTGAAATTACTCGCCGATGGACATCAAAAGGATTCCAAAGAACCGCCAGTATTCGACTTTTCATGTCATCAACATTTTCCACTGATAAAACTCACCAAAATGAAACCTTTGTAATAGTTCTCATTTCAAGTTGCAAATGACATTATTTATTTTAGCTTTAACCGTGCAAAAAATATTTTTGTGTTGTTAACTTTTGAGACGCCTTCTTTCCGTTTAACGCAACCTTTAAAACGCCCACTTCCTCCACTCTCCATTGTTTTTTTTTTTTTCTTTCATTAACGAGTCTCCCTTCATTGTACAGAAATGTATTATTTGCCGTACATATTTTGTGGATAAATTTCTATACTAAATGAAAATGATGTTTGTATATAGGTTATCACAAATTGTATATGTTTTAAATGAATTCATGTGGATATTAAGAATGAATGTGTCGATTGTTTGAGGATAAGGTTCGTGAAATTTACAGATCGTTGCGAAGTGTAAATACAAATGTAGAATATATAGCCTCGAAATGTTGTATAGTAATTACACCTCGTCAATGGAAACTGTTAACAGTTGTTGTTAGTGACATTGTGCAACATTTTGAATATATTGCAGGCTTCAGCTATGAAATAACCATTCATGATGATAGTCTTTTTTATAATAACGATCCCGTAATTTCATTGATCTCGCGACCTGACTTTGTTTGCGTGTAAAATCGCCACGGTTTATACATTGTTAAAAGTCTGTTAAATACAGAAATACAAAATTGTGCCCAATCGAAACAATGAATTTGAGTGTAAAATTAACGGTAAATACGATTGAAAGGTACGGTTTACCTGTAAATCACCAAATTCACGTGAGAAAGTGATGTATGTCTAATAAAAACAATAGTCCAAGAAGAGAATTATGTCTACATAGTGGTATTTATTATTTTGTACATTTGGATTACCTTGACTCGAATTAAATCTTACCAAAACGCTAACGATCTTTCAAGTGATCAGTGTGGATATGTGGTTTATTGTGTGTTCCCGAGAGGTTTACAAAAACCTCCGTTTCCATTTTCTTCACTATGTTTTCCTCCTCCTACTCCTCCCCGGTCACTTTCTTCAACCTGTCTTTTCCACCTCCGGAAACGGAAGTGCGTGAAGTGATCAGAGGATTTCGAAACGTAGAACGTGAAAATGTAAATTCACAAGAAAAATGAATAGCGGATTATTTTACATCTAAAACGGGGCTCTATCCGCAACCTATTACTTTCCAACATCGAATAAAATAATTTATCGTCGTTTCAGATAAATAAGTATTACCGATTTAGAGTTCAAATCCGTTTAGTCCGAAGTAAAGAATATTTCTCAAAATGGTTTGCTGTCGACTGATAGTGGAAGATCGAAGAATAAAGAAACCCTTTTTGGGCGGATGGCGACACAAACGCATCAATGTAAAATATTTAAACGCCGAGTCGCAGACAGGACCACGGAAAATGCCACCGAAGGACACGTGCAGTAGAATGGTGCAATACATTTGGATGACCGACGCAGTTACTCAAACACCGTGCGATCATCCCACGCAGATGTGGCGGTACGATGGTCTTTGTCGAAATTGAAAAATTAGTTTAATGTCTTTAGCATTGAAGATGTCTGTTTAATTTGTTTGCAGGCCAGATTGTTTCATATCAAGCGAATCGGACAAGTACTTGACGTCAAAGCCCTATGAAACGTATGAAGAGATGATGCAACGGTTGGACCACGACGGGAAAGCTAGAATTATTCAAAGGAACTACAGAATATACAAATTGCTAAAGCACGTAAAAGAGTACGCAAGACAGTATCGAGAACTGGTTGACAATTGCAGAAAGTATGAGGAAGAAACAGAGATGATGTACAAGTGCGTATGCAGGCAAATGTATTTAACTTGAAAAGTTATTCTATTAATAAAGAAGAATACTCTTGACATAATGATAAATCATTTAGGAGGCGACATCAATTAGAGATTCTTAGGCGTACCAATCCGAAATCACGGCTAGATTTTGACATGCTGTACGACCTGGTGGAACAATGGCGACGCGATCGCCTCAGCTGCACTAAACAACGTTTCTTCAGGGCAGCTGTATGCGCAGAGAATTATATGATTCTGGACAAAACCGTGGAGATGTTGAATGTAATAGATCAGAAGAGACGAGCTGTGATGACACGTTACAGAAACCGAAAGCGCGCCAAGTTCCTGACGGTTAACTGCAAGTCGGTGACGTGGCACGGTTATAAGGGTAAACTGGTGGAGATGGTCACCACTAGGAACCAAAAGGCGCGGGAGTTGAAGATGATGTACGATTCCTTGACGAATTATAGCGTCACGCAAGGGGAACGTATGGAGGTATTGACGATGCTGAAGAAATCGTTGGAGGTGCACAACTGCGTCGCCGCGTTTCACTTGATTCGTCTTCTGGACGAAGAACTAGACTACTTGGCGAGAGGAATTGCGAAGGATATGTCGCTGCACTTCTTCAGGGAAAGAATAGCTTGTAAGAAGAAAGTTCTGGCTTTTTTTAGTTAATGAAAGGTTGTAAATATTCTTTTGTTCGCCGACATAGATAGTTATTTGTACTTCATACGGTCGTCGCATTCGTGCTGTTGTCAGAACGACGATGAAAATTTCTGTAAAAACGTGGACGACGAAAAGCTGCGGGAACCCATCGCGGCTAAGACGAGAATGTGCAACAGTTGTCGTAAGCTGCTTCCATACAGCAAGTTCACGGTCCATGGAAGAATGACAAGACTGCATACTTGCATTGGTATTGCTTTTCGATAGTTCTATCCATTTGTCAAAACATTCTTTACGTGGGTATTATCGTCTAGAAGTTTGTTTTTTCAGCAAGTTTTAGGAATTAATTTTGCGAAAACTATCAAACCTACAGTACCAGGGTTTTTTTATGCATAATAAAACACGTTTCAACTAATAACACAAATTTTTATGAAATACCTTATTGAAATCTATACAAGTTGTGCGCTGTTATGCAGGTTGTGCCGTGAGACGCTCGTTCAATCGTCCGAGATAGAAAAACAAATATTTTTTTCAATCAATATGAGCGTAGTTATCGTCTGAATTAGAATTAAGTAAGTACTAAATTTTTTATCGGAATCGCAGCTGTTTGAAAATTAAGGTTTAATTTTTCCGTAAAATTGTCAAGTAAAATATGAGAGCAGGGCTAAAATATTCAAGCTATCGGTATAATTCTAGTTCAGACCATAGGTGATGGTTCCCTCGAAATGTGTGTAAAACCAGAAGTCAGTCGGTCTAATGGTTTTTGAGAAAAACGTGCGCCCGACTTGAAAAATGTCGTTTTGAGAAAAACACGTTTAAAGTTTGCTATACATTTAGCACTAATACTGGTGAACAGCCTTTAAGCCTCTGTAACTATGAGAGCTCTATGAATTTCAAATTAATATTTTAGAAGCACTTTCTCAAAACCCCAAATGATAAGAAAATGCAACAAAAAATCGAATTTTTGAAGTTTCTGGACGATAATACCCCCTTAATGGATTTTGTATAGAGTAACAAATAAATTCGTTTATTTAAAGCCTGCACCTGGTTGCGCGAGCGAAACACCAGGCACGTGAACTACGACCCTTATGTTCATCTTTTGAACTGCGTTCGCTCTGACGAGAAAGCGAAAGATTCTCTGTCAACGGTCGCATTCGTGATGCAAAAGTATGATATGTACCATCTGGTGAACAACATTTGGCACGGTCACTCGGTTGTCAGCGAGAACAGGGATCTGTTTCTTTTAAAAATGATTCGTTACAATGTAAACAAGGAATGGTCACCGTGGAATTGCATCCTTCTGACTGCAGAAGAAGCTGAGATCCATTGCAGGATCGAAGATCTCGCGACTGTGTACTCGAAAACCCTGATAGAGCAAATTCTATTGTCTCACCAGTTAGCGAAAAATCATTTCAAGTACGTGTATGCCTTTAGCATTATTTTCGGTGGGTCGTTCGGTTGGATTGATGCCTTTGACATTGAGAGAAAAAAATTGAAGGGCGAACAATGTCGTTTATATAACGACTTTCGAGATGATTGATAAGTAGATGTAACGTATCTATTCAATTCGTTGCAGGCACTTGAGAAAGTTCGAGAACAAGTTCCGAGAAACGTTTCAGAATATTGAAGACAAATTGGTGTACGAGCCGGCAATTAAAGTGGCCGATTATAATTTCACGTAACGCGATGCGTGCCTCGCAAACCACACGTGTTCTAAATAGTTGAATACGACATCTAAAATCTTTAAAAATTGTCTTTCGTTCATGTGCAGATATTAAATGTGAACAATACATGAAATGACCATCATTTACCTCTTATTTTCCTTTCAATTTTTATTATTCAGTGGCACTGAACAAGTTTAGAGGTTTAGTATGGGTGTGTAGTTTAATATTAGTGGCGCCATCGGTGGGAAAACACCCAAGTGTGTAGTGAAAATAGGTCACACTGTTGCTAGTAGATGGCGTCACTAACTAAAATGTCGGTAATTAATACTGAATTTAATAACTATTCATAAAAATGATTATTGAAATAATAGATTGTAGTGTTATAAAGCAAAGAATCTTATTAATTATTAATTGTATGAGAAATAAAGAATAATTTATTAAAATGTATCGGTGGTGCCATCTATGATTAACTGTGGAAACTATTTTTACTACAAACCTAGGCATTTTCCCACCGATGGCGCTATTGATACTTAACGCCATTCGCCATCTGGCGATAACAATAGGAACTATTTTCAACAAACTTGAGCTGAAGGTTCCAAAATTAGTGCGTTCTTTTGCTCACCCGTTTGTTCCCTCTTTTTTTATTACAGCGAGATACTTTTCCTTGGTTCATGCAACACACTTACCGAAGCAAAAAGATTAGAATGTAAAAATACAAACTTAGAATTCTTGACGTTTTCACTAAAAACTTGGGAGTTCGGCGCTATCACTGATAGTAGAAATCCGCTAAATTTTGAAAGGTCATCATTTACAATGAAGTATCAATGATTTATTAAAAATATTCTACATCTCTAATCTAGATATATATTTATGTACATATATACCTGTTTACACACATACGACTATACACGCATCCATATATACATGCATCATGCATACATTCCCATGCACACACAAAAAAAGGAAATACGAAGAAGCGCGACCGCACGCGCTTATGTTCAAGATAATCAATTCAGAGCCTAAATAACAGTAGCGAGCACAAAGCGGTCGTCATTTAGCCGGATATGCAGTGGCACGTCAACGATTCGGTGCAACGTGTTCTGCAGAAAAAAAAAAAAAGAAAATACTATAACTACTCGACGTCGATAGTACGTTCAGTCCGAAATTTATGGTTAAATGATTAATCGATTTGTGGACGCCTGGATCTGCGAATGTCAGTCAACGCATGCTGGCAGGTTCACCACGAAGAACGTATTAAGTTCAAGGACAGAGGCGAACACCAGGAAAATGGCGTACATGATGAGACAAGCGATTCCGACGGTTTTCGTCAATTTAAATTTGCTGATCACGAGGGAAACGTAGAGAACGGCCAGAGTGGAGAACAATGAGATCGAACTGTAAACGAGACCCTGCGAATTGATCTGCACGTGATGCTGGCCAGGGACCGTGGGGAACAGGCCTGCTTTCAACAACCAAGGCAATCCAAGACAGAGCAATACGTCGAACACGTTCGAGCCTATCGAGTTGCTTATACCCATGGCTCCGAAACCTGAAAAAATATCAAAAATTGTCAACGACATCGGCAGATAGTAGACGTTACTGTTTTGCGTCTATCATCTCTTTACATTAGAAATTAGAATTTATTGTTGGGGTTGCTAACAGCCAGGAATGTAATTTATACACTTATAAATATTGATATTTATAACATGTACTTTATCTATTTTTAGCTTTACTATATTGAGTTTAAATCATTTCACATAATTATATAAATATATGAAATTATTTATATGTAACTTATATGTTCATATTTATATTAAAACAAGTTACATTAATTTCACATAAATATACATAGTCCAATGAATTGTAATCAGCTAGCTCTGAGATTAAAATGAGTTTCAATAAGCCTTTCCAATATATAATTACGCAGAGTGTCTTTCAAGACAAAATCAAGTTCGCACGATATCATATAAATCTATTTATCGTGCCCTAGGGCAGGAATGTGTTTCGTTAAAGAGTAAAAATGATGACGCGTCGGTATTAATTACGGTTAATCACCGTGACGAGAACCAGGCATTAAAGAACATTACGTGCGACGCAAATGACGTGTTTCGTGACCGACTATACAAGAAGCGATTCCAAGATTGGCCAAATTTGATAATAGGGTCGCGATAGCGTCACGTGCCACGCTATCGTAACCCAGTCTTCTTACGATAGCATTATCACGATCGTTATTCCCCACTTACATACATATAAATATATATATATATTATTTCTTGATTGTTGACGATTATTGCGACGAATCATAGTGAGTCACGAGCGACATGTCGCGGCGAGAATTATTTTAACTTTAACCGATACTTCTGTAATGAAAGCCGCGAGAAACGAGCACTTAAAAAGACGGGAATTACCTTGATTCGCAACGATAACGCTCGACACAGCCTCCGGTACGCTCATTCCTGCCGCAAGAAAGGTCAATCCCATTATGGAGTCGGGGATCCTAAACGTATCGCCTGAAATAATGATCGATGGTCACGCGACGTGAAAAACAGAAATTCAACGAGCTCCTCGTTTACAGTTCCCCATTCCTAATTGCAAACGGTGGCCCAATTAATGCGCTCGCCGATGAAATTCGACTAATTTTAGATCCCGTTTTAATTAGGTGATATTTTGTTCAACGATGCACCAATTTCGCCAGGAAGTATTGCAATTGGACACTCGTTGGCAAATTTTCTCTGGGGAAAATGAATTGGTATTTTTTTACAATAAATTCTTTGCAATTGAACTTGATAATTTTAGTTCTAAGGTAGCGAGATTGTTTCAGCGTACATCATACAATGAACGTTTATGGAACACTCACAATCAGTTACTTTCGTGCTCAACGAAATAAATAATTGTAAAATGCGTACCGATTACAGTGATGACCCATCCGACTATGTACGATGTACTCGCGATCCACACAACGCACATAATGAAGGTGAGGGGGTACCAATTCTTCAAAGAACTTCTCCGACTGTCAGGTATCGTGATGAGAAGCACGAAATTAATAGGCCATGTGGCCACCCACCACAATTTTTCACACGCCGAGCTCGGCCAATTCGTCATATTTACTATGTCGACTAAAAAATAAATATTCCTATCTCACCAGGTCGATTCTCTTGCAATTATTTGTTATCAACATTCACCCCCAAAACTCCATTACTCACGTGTCTCGTCCGTTGTGCTGGATTCCAATACATTTATGTCCGCGTTCTTCATCATGTCTGAAAGGATACAAAAAATGGAGAACATTATACTAAATGGAGATATTAATATTTACTAAATAATTGTACTAAAAAGAAAAAAAATATAAAATATAAAATATACTTAATCAAGTTACCATTAGAAATGAGGGGGCTTTCCTCCGAAAGGTTTTTATACTTTTTCCTCCTGAAGGTGTTGCGTTGGAAGAACTGGTTGATGGTACGACTGAAGCACATCGCTGGAAACGATACACAGATTCTTGATTGAATTTAATCGTGCGAATTACTCGAATCGTTTACCAAATACGTACTGAAGATGTAGAGGAGATAGAAAAGGACGAGAATCAGTGCCTCGTACCACTCGACTCGACCGTTTCGCAGCGAGAAAATTAATAAGCCAACCGTAATCGTATACGCGGCGGTGTCTCGAGTTACAGGCCACCATTCCAGGCTCAATACCTACGAATAAATTTCCTTAATGAGCTTCCTTGATTTTCCCATATTTGTCGCCGTATCTATGTATCGAAAAACAGAAAAGTCCGAAACACTTATCTATCGTCGATACAAATTTCGAATCTGGAATGAAAGATAAACATCCTCGGATGCGTTGTTTGCTCGATAAAATTTATAATCGGTATTACACAATCGAGCGTTGCAAACAAATCACCGGTAACAAAATTTTGACCTGCTACCGTTTAATTATTTCTAAAATCGTGGGAACACTGATTAGATTAGATCTGGACGCGAGACGAGATTGAATAAAACAGAACGTTCTTTCACTTCTTCTTGGGATTGGTTTTCAAAAATTCTATTTGCAAAGTACCATGAATGTACAACGCATCGACGAGCTTAATCTGCGGCTTGCTAAGAGTATCACTCGATGGGAAAAATTCTTATCTGGATAGACGTTTCGAATAACGAGTAAAAGATAGACATCTTCGTGTATGTTATTTGTTCAATTAAAATTACAGTCTAAATTGTACCATTGAAATATATAACGTAAAAATAAACGACTAGTTTGACGAACACTTAGTCGAATGAGTTACGAAAGGGAAAAAATTTATTTGAATAATGGACAAATTTATATAAATATTTCAGTCTACAATTAAATTTAAAAACATTCTTTTTCGAAGAAACGAAATATTTCTATTCGTTGGATGAAATTTCTATCTAGATTAAAATTTCGCCTGGGGAATGAACGTCGCGAACGAATTGCTCTGGAGTGTCTGCACTCGTCATCTGTTATTCGAGTAAAAAATTCCGTAAGTGTTTAATCTGACCTGATTCGCGAATAAACCGCAACAGGCAGGCACTGCTAGGACGTTGAAGACGGCGGAACCGACAATCGTGCCTACGCCCAAATCTCCTTCCGTCACGAAGGTTCCCACGACGTTGATGAACAATTCTGGGCTAGAACTGGCTGCTGCCATAATCGTCGCTCCTGCAACATCCTCCGTCAAGTCGATTTCTAGAAAAAGAGCAATCATTTCATCTCCAAGAAGACAAAGCAAAGGAAGACACAAATTATCCCTTCTATAAAACTAATGGAGTCAACCCTTCAGAGATGGACATTTTAAACAACACTAATTCAAAGAAATCTTTAGAATGTAAAACCACTATTATCGCAGGGAATAGGGGGCCAAAAATGTCTACCGTGACTCATTTGCCACGCCCGTCGTTAAAGGTTCGAGGGATCGTTGCGTTCCACTTACTGTCGCAGATCTTTTTGATGGAGGGCACGAAGAAGTCGTCGCAGACGATGGCCAGCAACAGGAACATGTAAATTGCTATCAGAAAGTGTATCACTATGTAACCCGACTGTCTCTGCTCCCGCGTAAGACCATCGGGCGGGAACTCTTTGATCGCTGGAGGAGTGCAATTTATTGATTCTGGTGCCACGGTCACCGGTTCCAATTGCAAGAGTTTGCGGAGCCCTTGAAAAAGAAAATACACGTCAATCCTCTACGCGTACTCCAACTAAAAAATATACTTAAAACGCAGAAGAAGTCTTTAAATCTGTTGATCAGTCTGGTAATGATATACAAAACGCTTTGGAGTCTCTAGTTAGGGGCTAAAAGTGTAACTGAAGGAGAAACGGGAAGGTGGATGACCTTTGGCCCCTTGGAAAGAATTTTGAAAATTGTTTTTCATACAAAAAGTTTGGAGACGCAAGTAAAGATTGCAGGTGTTGAAAATTCTGATTTTATGTTAGGTCCTCTTCTTGTATTTTGAGATTGCCAGAATATTTGTTCCGAGAGTTAGTAGAGGTTCGAGAATTTATCTAAAGCCCAGTTTAATATATTATACATATGTACATACATATTATGTATAACGTATTTATATTGTATAGACTAATAAATGAATTAAAATTTGTTAAAACACCCACGTGAGCACAATGTTTTGATAAGTGTATGCCAAATTTAAAGAAAAGCGAAGCAAAGAGAAGACAAAAGCACCTAAGTGAACTTCTTCTATGCTTATCTACGAGATACAGATTCCTTAATGCGTAGATGATATTGTACCGAAGAAGATTTCGTACTACAAGCACGTTACGTAATGATTCATTCGAAATTTTTGTATCATGGTATTATGCTCTTTCACATCTCCCGTCTCTCAATGTAATTGATAAGGAATGAGAACACCTTACAGCGATTTATTGACGTTTATTCCATTAAACAATTTTATTCAGATAAGCCTCCATTCATTCAGTAAAAGAAAGGAATATCTCTTTGGCAGTGAGAGCATCAGATCTGAAAAATTTCATCGTGGCATGCGAATTTTCGAGCAATTAAAATTCACAGCTAATGAATGTGATTCGAGTGATTAAAATTCGTATCCAGGTATGGAATTTTCCATAAAATATTATTCCCTTTTTCCAAAAGGAAGACAAAAATAGTCATTAGTATCTACTCGATTCTTTATTATATTGTTTTATTTTATGAATTAAATTGAATTTGTTTTCTGGAGAAATAAAGAATGGAATGTTGTTTATCTTAAATTGGATGTTGGAAAATTTTATCTAGATAAGAATCTTGCCCATCTGTGCCGCACAGTAGATATTATGATGGCGTTCCTCGAACGCTTCTACGTGTAATTGTCGTTTATTCGTTATCGCTGGTCGTTAATGGTGACCGTTAGCTGTAAACGAACGCACGAAATTGTTCTTGGTATCGAAACGACTATAGTGTTAACCCCAGCACGATTTCCAACAGGTTCCACTTATTGGGTCACCCGAGACCCCGCCTCCGATTTAAATTTAAATACTTCGCCATACTATAAATAAAAATATAGAAGGAATAAAATACAACACAATCAATTAGCACTACAAATTCTATCGTTAACTGTCAGAACTCGTAATTCTGTCATTCAGAGTGCTATCAACTGCTAGAAATTATTATGTGCAAACAGTAATAGGTAACCCATAATAATATTTCTATTTCCCCTTTTCCAAGCGTTCAAGCTAAATTAAATATTTCCCACTCTAGTACAGTAGTCCTCAAACAAAAGTTATTGCTCGAATGAGACAAAGCTAACAGCGAATAATTGTGAAATGGGTGTGGGTCGATCGAGACTCACCCTTCCAGTCATCTTTTCACGAAAAAAATTTCTTCGTGTCCTCGTGGCACAGGCGAACAGAGAAAAATGAGATGTTGGGGGGCGGGGAATGGTTTTTTATAAAACGAAACTTACGCGTGTCCGTAGGTTTAACACCCGCACTCTCCACGCTGTTAGGAAGCAGCATCGCTAACGTGTTTATGAAAAGCAAGTACATTGTCGGCACGACGATCATGCAGAGGAGCCTGTAGCCCATCATACGGCTGTGCTTTCGTGCCATCGTGCAAAATAATTAATCGTGGCCTCGATTGGAAACGTTGTTTGGAGAGGAGCTTTTTCCAGTGATAGAGTCAACGATGCGCCGTTCCGTGTGATACTGATTTTGAT
The DNA here is from genome assembly GCF_026225885.1 of Hylaeus anthracinus. Lineage (NCBI taxonomy): Eukaryota > Metazoa > Arthropoda > Insecta > Hymenoptera > Colletidae > Hylaeus > Hylaeus anthracinus. The sequence continues at coordinate 16,778,241 of NW_026534348.1, forward strand.
TCGCGCCGCTCGACGGCACAACGCATCGATATTTTTCGTTTACGAGCATTATCGGCCTCAACTTTACACAGATAAGATACTACACAAAGCGAGCCAAGACATCCCTTCGTTGATAATCTAGCGAAAGGTAAGTGTTCACGCTACTGAAACGCCAATAATTAAATACATGGACGCACCCACACACGCGCCTCCGCATGCAGAGTTTCGTTTATCAGTCTATACATCGTGCGCGATTCCTCGTCGCCAAACATGTACGTACAGTGGCTGGAATTAATGCTCGGACACCCTGGTATCCCGGTAGTTTGCAAAATGGTAGCTTGGGTCCAACAATTTCTACTTCGAACGAGTTATTGAGAGCAAGAGGTTAAGGGAGGCAGTTAATGTTCGAGGGGACTCGTTCCTTTCGGTATTAAAATCCATTTTAAGGAAACGATAGCTTACGTTGCAAAATTTCCTGTTTTAAGCACGTGGTTGATCTCATTTTATTTTGTTGTAACTCATGCCTTC
>NW_026534348.1:16778757-16838697 GCF_026225885.1 Hylaeus anthracinus
TAAGCACGTGGTTGATCTCATTTTATTTTGTTGTAACTCATGCCTTCTATCATCTTTACATGTTTTCTTAAACAAAACTCACCACTCCCACGAACAGGGAACCCCCTCTTGATCACCAGCGCTATCAACGCCACCTACAAAAGGCATCATCCAATGAAGCACGAAATAAAAATTATCCCCATTATACTCGATACCATTCAAATATATTCCAACACTTATTCCTACTCCTCATCATCCACATTCCCAAAAATAAAATCTCAAAAGTGCCTTCTACGTTCTAAATATTCAAAACAGCGTACCACTTAATAAAATCACAACCAACCCTCCTACTCCAAACGAAAAACTTCCTAAAAATCTCAGGACTCCTATCATTTTACGTTTATCAATCGATCGTTACCCAAGTACATCCCGACACTTATGCCTCTTCCCCATCGTTCGCATTCTCAAGAACGAAATCTCAAAAATGCCTCCCTGCTCTCAAATATCCATTACAGAGTGCCCCTCGACAAAATCGGGTCCAACCCTCCTATTCCAAGCAAAAAATCTCCAAGAAACCTCACGATTCCTATCATACCCTACCTATTTATTCGCATGAACCGGTTCGTTCGACAGATATTCGCTTAAAAACGGAGATCCCCGACCCGCGACGAAGCGCATCGGCACGACCGCGAGAGACCATCGTGGGGGGCAGGATAGTGTGCGATAAAAAATAAAATTGAATGGCGAAGAAGAAACCTGCGTGGCCACGAACGGCGGCGGTGGTGGTGGTCGAAGTGGTCTCTCCCGACGACGAAATACACACACGATGCCAGTCGACGTTCAATTTTCGAGGAAGCCATAACCGACGATTAGCGCGCAATGACGATTTCGCATTTTGACCGCGGCACGATTCAGCCAGGCGCGATGCGCGAGTGATGAGAGAAGAGAAGAGTCAGAGGGAGGGGCGATTCCAACAAACGCTGCCGGACTTCGGAGTAGTTGTTAATGTAGTATATGTGTGACAACGGGATTGACAACATGGATACGTCTGACTTAGGAGGAGGTTCGTTCGAATATATTTTCACCGATTATTGGCGAAAACCGATCCGTCGAGGTGGTTGCCGCACGCGCGATCGATCGTCGATCGGCGACGATCGGTTTGGGTTTGTGTTACGTGGATCGCGACAGGTAGAACAGGGATTAATATCGAATAAAAGTGGGAATTCAACTATCGAACAACGAGGTTGGAGGAGGTGGAGAAGGAGAAGGTGGAGGAGAAGGGTGGGGGGGGGAGTACGAGACGGAGGAGGAGAAGGAGGATGGTGGAGGAGATGAAATCGGCAGGATGGGCGAGCACCAGCACCACCAGCAACAACAACACAGGAAAGAGTAGAAGAGGATAGAACCTGGGGAAAATCTCGAGGAGGTGGACGGGGGGTGATGCTGGAGGAGGATGCAAGAGAGAGCTATACGGGATGCGGAGGATCCACGTATTGAAACGAAGATTCGGGAAATTTTCGCTAAAATATCGTGCATTTCGAGCAGCACAGGTGTGTCGTGCGGCGTTCCGGATCGCGTATAACAATACTTGTGACTCGGTTTCTCGGTCATCGTTTTGCGCGAGGCTGAACACCAGGAAAAACACGATACATTTTCTCGATTTTTCTGCAGACGATGGCGAAAGGATCTCTCACTATTCGAAGGTATTTCAGTAGGTTGCTCTAGGACGACTATACCGAAGCGATCCTCGATCCTCGGCTCCGTTTCGTTTCTAATTGTTCCTACCGAGTCGTGCCACACACGATCTGTCGCTATCTATCAGACAAAGACGCCCCGACGATATCACGTGCGAGGAATCGAAACGATCGCTCGAAAAATACATTTTATTGCCGATGTCCGTGGCTACGTCGGGGCATCCAGTCGGTGAGTACACAACCTGAGGACACACACACTGCGTGGGTGATTGGAAGGGATGGGCAGAAATTTCTAGATACTATTTTCCTGTGAAAACAAGGAGACTTCTGTACGTTTAACAAACGTTCCAAGTTCAATTATAGAGCGAAATTTCAGGGGATGAATTCCTTAAAGCAAAAGCATTTAATAGAATATGTATTTTCTTATGTTCTGAGGTTGTTATGAGATTTGAAAAGTAATAAACATACATGAGAAAAAATTGAGAATGGTCGTTGAGAATTATTGGTAAATTATGAATGAAAAAATTTTGTACATTCTAAACACAAAGGTTCCCCAAATTTTTGACAAATATATCGAGTTCGTAACCTCGACTGAACTATTGATAAGAGACACTAACATTACAAAAATGAGAAGTGTATAACACCAGACTTTTTTAAATAAAAAAATATTTCTTTAATAAAACCGTGCCCACACTAATTTATTTCATGAACTGCATCAAGTGTAACTACCAGAGGTGACCTCACGGAGCAAAGGGTTAGAAGAAAGAGCCATCGAGTCTCAGAAATTCGACGAAATGACCCTTGTAATTAATTTTACAGACCGTACGAAGTATCGCATCAGAAGTGACGCTGGAAAAAAATAATTTCCTCGTAGCAGAGGTGACCTCGCAATGGAAAGGGTTAGAATAACGAGCCATTGGACGTACTGGGTCCCAGAAATTCAACGTGATGACCCTTCTGGCCCGACAATCGCGGAGTCGTGAACCGCGGTAGCGGGAAAACGATGAAACGTCAACGATACGTGACGCGATTGGTCGAGTGTGCCAGGCCTTAATGACCCGGGACGGCTAATTGCCGCGAGTCAGAAAGAAATTGTAAGGTCAGTCGTCCTGTCGTAGATTTGCTCGACGACGAAAATTGACTCGGCTAAACGAATCATCGAGGTCTTTTTCCGCGCCACTCCGACGGGGGCTTGCGTGGGCGGGCTCGATGGATCGCTAATTGACTTTGCTCGACGATTAACGATCGACAACCGGAGCCGATGACTGCCGTTTGTTTCCAACGAGACGAGCCCGTTCGACACCGAGCGGCCGAGCCACGTTATATCTAGTTTATACGACGTACATTAGACATGAATGGCATCTCCTCTGCCAACTTGAATGAGAGCAATTTAACTTCTTTAGGTTGCTTAATCGGTAGGAAGTCACATCAGCTATACAGCTGTATAACCTGTACAAGACACCAATACGTGCATCGTTTGCTTCGTTACGTCGCCAGTGGGGAATCATAGGAGAAAAATCACTGTGAACCACGCACGAAAACAATGGAGACAATGGCGGAGATGAACTCTAGGTCTATGGTGTTGATTTCTTTCTCAATTGGGCCTCGAATCTTTATTTGAAAACGTTGGAGTTTTCGATGATTGCCATCGGACTAACTATGGATTTTGACGGATAGATTCAAAGGTATAGAATCGTAAATTGGGATGGAAATTTTGTTTCCTCGTCCTTTGGTAAAAAGATTTCCTGATTTCCAAGGGAAGAACCACCGTTAATAAGCTATGATCGACTACGGTGATTCTTTGAGAAATTCGATGAAACCGCGTTATATCGTAACAAGTTCCTTAAAATTGAAGTAATGGGCTACCTTAACGAGGCGTTTCCTACTTGGTCTTATCTATAATATTTCATCGTTAGCTTCCCGCTGCGAGACATACTTTGGGCGCTGCTTTTCGCTGCACATTGCATAAAAATATGTAAATTCTCTGCTTGATCAATTATCATTCGATACAGAATCATGCCTATGTATAATTGTTAATCTGGATCCAATTAAAATGTCTCTTGTTGGATAGTATTATATTTCGCTTAAAATAAATTGTCGAATAAGAAACTCAAAAAATGGAGCGAATGAATGCTCGACTATTCTCCATGTTTTAATTTAAGTGCCTGTACGTCTGTTCTTATTGGTCACCCGTTACTCGAATGAAATGTTCCCCATTTCTGAGCTAATACCAGAAATCGAGGGTGCAGGATTCCAGAAAACGCGATTTCGATGACGAAACTGGCCTACCACGGGAGAACGGATGCAACGACCGCTCGTGGTCCGTGATCTCTGGAGCGATTTGTCTTTGAGTGCGCGTGGGAATGATTGAATAGCTCCATAGAAATGAGAAACAAGCGCCTCGTGAATTTTTAGTCATAATTCTTCCTGGTGAATCTTAACGGAATTTTCATCCGGGAAGCAGAATCGCGAGAAAAGTTTCGATTTTTCGTTGGTAATTTTCCCCCGTTGCCCGAAGCGCTTTATCTGATCGACTATTTGTCATCGAGATTGGGCTACTTTCGTAATCGAGGCCGTGGGTACTTCTCTGTTTATTTACACGTCGTGTGTGTTCGTAAACATCATCGATGCGTCACGACTGGAAATTGATGAAAGGACACCACATAGATAAGTGGTTTCCAAACAGTTCCAAAGGAGCTTCCCTAAATACCAATAAGTCCAACATCAATAAGTTCATTTCTAAATTAAAGATTTCTGCAATACTCATCTTTAAAAGAAAATTTTAATCTATACTTTTAAAGCTCTGACTACGCCAAGATCAATAGACCCTTCCAAAAATGGTCCTTTTATCAACCACACGCAGGGCCATTTTAAACGCTCGCTCATATGCAATCGAAAAAATATTTTCCTACTCTCCAAGGTACATAAAAACATCCCCTAAAAGGAGAAGCTTGGTCTCGTACCCATTTCCTCGGAATTAATTCCCAAAGCAGACTCGATTTTCGATCGAATACCGTCCAGCGCTCGCGATCAATTATTTATCGACGAAACCGTACGTTGAGCAATGTTGATGAGCACGACAATCGTTTATCTTCAGTCGTAATTGTTGACTAGTGCAGCGACGATAGTAATCGTTGACATCGTCATCGTAGTTGCGAGCAGTATCAGTTCCACAAACGTAAAACTTTACGGTGAAACGTATCCGCTGGATGAACAGCGAAGGTCAGTGAACTGATTATGTTTGTGCTCACCGTAGCTAGTGGAGCGAATGCAAGCAACCATCGTGATTCGTAATCACCGAGTGAAGTGTGTGTCCGACATTTGTGTTCAAGTGCGCTGTACCAGCTACGCAAGGTCGGGCGAAACTTATGTAACGGACTTGTCCAAAATCGTGCAACGATACGATGTAACAACACAGCGCCAGGCCATGATCGAATCAAAGTCGAATCGATCTTGTACTGGAAATTGGACCACGATTTCAAAGGGGTGAAATTTAAACACGAAACTGAAACTCTTCGTCCTCCACTTTCCTCCGCCAGTTTCTTGTTCGATACGAAGATTGAATAATATTTTATATCTTTGGGGGGAAGCATGGTCTGGTCCTGAAGCCTCCAAACTTTAATTCGAAGAATAGGGTTTGTTTAATAGGATGTTAATAATTTTTGGTGTTATTTTTGCAGTAATTTTATCAATTGTTTGGTCTCGTCGTGTTAAGTTTGTATCGACACAGGTGCAAAAGAGACGAGGGTCAGTTTAACAGCCATTTTTCACCCTTAACTTAATCCCTACCTGTAAGAAGACGTTGATTAAAAAAGTAAATACACGTGTATGCGAGAATAGATAAATGAAGATAATGGAAGAATAAGTTTAAAAGAAATATTCGATATAAATAGACCACTGTCATTAATGTTGTCTGTATAAAAAATAAGTTTGTATAAATAAGTTATTAAATAAGTTATTTGTATAAATAAGTTTGGATACTTTTGGGCCAGACAATACGATTCTACCTCCTCATTAAAACAACTTCACGTTCTAGGTATAAATTGTACACCCCCGGCGATAGAAGACTTTCCACACGATCTTTTCGACGAGAAGCAAAGGCAAGGCGGGGCTGTAGTCGTCCACGTGCTCGTTTCGCTTTATCTATTTATCGCGTTAGCAGTAGTATGCGACAAGTTCTTTGTTCCCGCAGTGGAAAAAATTTGTCACGGTAAGAAAAATGTATCTAGTTTTTATCCAAGCATTTGGGACTTTTTCTAGCTTGGGTACAGTAGATCCTCGATTGTTGCAAGGAATTGAAGCTGAACATGTTGCGATACGCGAGGTGTATGCAGTAGCACATGAATGGGGTATGCAAACCTTGTTGCTCGACGATCATCCCCTTCACTTGTCGGCCCATGAAATTATCGAGGCATGGGATGGAAAAACTTCTAGATTTCATTCATGTAATTTCCGACCGATTACAATACACACGAAATTGAAATTTATAGGTTCAAACAGTCTAGATAAATTTAATTCACCTTTCAAAGAAATCCTAGATTAAAAGTCATGTATTCGTATAACATACAGATAGATCCGTCTTGGTAATTGTAGAAATTTATCGATCACGAGGAGCCCAGCTTCAAAAGGGATCCGCGAGGCGATACAAAGCCTTTCAATTTCAAAAGGTTCCCCACCCTCGATCGAGCTGGAGTCGAGGATGCAATAATCGAGGCACTACTGTGCCGCGTTTTCCCTTCAGACTGGGGCCATTCTCCCTTTCTGGCTGCAATAGAAAAGAAACGATCTGCGTATGACGTAAACGGGTGTCAATATCGGTGGCGACTCTATAAATTTCAGCGCTCTCGATGTCCAAGGACGTGGCAGGCGCTACATTCATGGCTGCTGCGACGTCGGCACCGGAATTGTTCGTGAACGCGATCGGCACGTTCATCACCGAAGGTGACATCGGCGTCGGGACAATAGTAGGCTCGGCTGTATTCAATATCCTCGCTGTGCCTGCCTGCTGCGGCATTGGCGCTGGAATGGTAAGTTTAGAATCGGGAGCAGCTCGGAACGTTGACGTTTCCTTTTTTTCCCCGATATTGGCCGTAGCTTTGGGGCGAACTTTCATGGAATACAAGTGGCCAAGAGATGGGGGCAAAAAATATAGTTTCTAGGGCTCTTGACAAAGTTGGGGCAATTGGTTTACAGGGTTACTCGGGCACTGGTTCAAGTTAGCTCTCGTAGAGATAGGTCTGGTACTATTGGGTCTGATGCAGCGAGGTCTAATGCTGTTAGGATATATAAAGTGAGGTCTGACACAAGTGAGGTCTAGTAGAATGAGGTCTAATACGGTCAGGCCCAACAAAGTCAGTTCCAATACATTAAAGTCTAGTACAATGAGATTTAATACACTCAAGCCAGATAAAATGAACTCTAGTACAGTGAGGTCATACAAAGTGAGTTCTAGTACAGTCTGATCTGATACAGTAAGGTGTAGTAGAAGTCTAATTCAGTCAGGCCCAATAAAATCAGTTCCAATACAGTGAGGTCTAGTACAGTCCAACAAATAGAAGCCACATTATCTATAACCACGAATCAGACCAAAAAATTCGATACTTGTAGATACAAATCACCTTCTTATCTCCCCAAAATAATTTTCTTATCAAATCCGAACAATTTGCCACAGAGGCGAGATGTTTTCTTCTCCCAATTCTGTGAAAATTCGCTCGAAGCTTATCGGAGCTAGGAAATACGCGAGGTCCCGCAAATCAAGGCGTAATCGAGCCGCTATCGTGAACGTGTTATCAATCTCGAGCAGTCCACGTGTGTCGATCGGTGTGCGCAGGTAGTTCCTCTGGACTGGTGGCCGGTGAGTAGGGACTGTCTCGCCTACGGCGTCACCGTCGCCATTCTGATATGCATCATACACGACGAGCGAGTGGAATGGTACGAGGCGTTGGCGCTGGTGTTACTCTACATCGTCTACATCGCGGTGATGTACTGGGACAAGTCGTTCCAACGATGCACATGTTTTCGTAAGCACAACGTCGACCAAACGTCACCGCCCGACGATCATCGACTAGCGGCAGGTGAGGCATCCCATGTTTACCTGATGCCTCGGAGGCAAACTATCACTTTACACACTGGGAGCCTATTAATTGACTTTTTAAGTCCAATTTTGACCTGCTGATATTTATAAAATATGATGTCGGTTGTCTATTTACAATACCCAATGGGTATAGGAGGAAATAGACGAGACTGTTGACATACGATGTATCAGTGTTGGACATAATCGTAATCATAATTACGATTACGATTATGCCCAACACTGCAATGTATGTCGTTGATATACACTGTTAATAAAAATTGTTACATTTAGTGACAGTATGTAGAATCAATATGTATGTAGAATATATATATGAATGATTAATCATTGATAATTGGTACAATTAATATATGCTATCGTGGGGAATCCTCTTGTGGGTGGTACCTGTAGACTGTTTTCAAACAGACCGATAGGTGAAGTATTAAAATCAAATATTGTCAAGTTATTACCTGGAACAGCAGTACAAAGTACCAAATTAATGAACTAACTTGACACGTAGACTAACTACCCCAAACTCAACCCAATAGATTCTAAAATACAACCCCCCGTAAACACATACTTTTCCCCAATCACAGATCTCGCTGCGTCTGTTAAAAATGGGATTCTTCCGCGATATATCTTAATCCTGGATCGTCTTTTCAGAGGGCAGCACCGAAATTCACTTAGCGAGGTCTGATAAAGTGCAACCAGCCGCTGATCAAGCTGAGCACACAGACGTGCCGTTGCAGAATGGGGGAACGAAGACTCAAGACGAGAATCCCGATCCCAGTAAGTGAAGAAGTGCGCCCCGTTAAGCCTGCCGCGTTCCCGTTTTCGAGGCTATGCATATTTCATTGGCTTTTGTGGAATCACGCGTTTCTGCCTCTCGCGACAGACTCTAGAATCAGTCGACCGAATCGATTCCTCCTTTTGGCTCCTGACTGGGACAGTTGTCACCGTGCCATCGTGGAATATTTTCTTTGTTCTCTGCTGAGGCCACCAGACGAATTTTACTGGTGCTTTTGAAGCTAAGAAATTCTTACTTTGATAGTGGACGGGGACGAGTGGGATTTAAATTGAAAATTTCATTAACCTTTGGAAGCCTGATTTTCCAAATTAAATTTGAAAAAATATCAATGTATTTATTATTTGAACAATTATGACAGCTGACGTTTATATTTTTAACTTTTGTTCAAAAGAACATTATGCAACACACATACAGTCAAATAATAAAAACAAACCAATTGCACGTGTACAATTCGATTTAAAAGTCCGGTATCAAATTTGAAACTTATGCCATTTAAGGGTTAAATGTAATTTTGTGTGAGCAATTGTAAACAATTGTTTGCGGACTTGTTAACTTTAAAATCACAATTGATATACATAGAATTGATAAAGGGATTAAATCTAGAGAAACAAGTTGAAGGAATAGTCTTATTGTTAGTTTCAGATACTATCTAGTATCTATAGAATTCAATCATTCTCTACATCTGCAACAAAGCAACAAAAGTCTTGCATTTATACATGATGGATCTTCACGTTCCACAGACTATGAGTACGAGTTGCTGGTCTGGCCATCGCGAGCTGGATGGATCAGGAAAACGGCCTGGATCATGACATGGCCGATTCACCTAATATTCATGTGCACGATACCGGACTGCGAGAAACCACGATTCAAGAATTGGTTTCCCGTCACGTTTCTCATGTGCATCATTTGGATTGGATCGCTGAGCTACGTCGTCGCCTGGATGATCACTATAATCGGTAATGAAATTAGCGTGAAATGAAACTATAGTATTTCGTATGTATTCGTCATTTATCCAAGCAATGTAGGTATGCTATAATAGAAAATAGAAAATTCCATTTGCATAGATCCTCATAGATTGGATTGGCTAATAAGTTTGTTTGCTGTTTGGCAATGTGTTTATATGCATTCGAAAGAGCCCTTTCTGTTCTATAATACTGTGATAATCGTTGTTTCGAATAATTCAATTTTTTATCACTTTTCAAGCTTAAAAATGGAATTTCCAGGAGGCAAAAGTCAACATTTTCGACATCTGCTTTTCTTCGCTTTTCATCGAGACAAATCTCTCGAGCGGCTGTACCAGCTTTTAATCCTCGATGAAAAGCGAAGAAAAAGCAAATGTCGAAAATGTTGATTTTTCCCTCCTGGAAATTCCATTTCTAAGCTTGAAAAATAATACAAAATTAAATTATTCAGAACAACGATTATCACAGTTTAGTATGTAGAACAGAAAGAGCTCTTTCGAACGCATATAAACACTTTGTCAAACAGCAAACAAATCGTTCTAGGATAAAAGAAAAAATGAAACGCTACGAACTTATTAGCCAACCCAATACTTTGTATAAGTAATCGTGGCCCTCCCGAGTGTAGATTATCTAGAGCCGTGAGTATCTTGCGAAGACATTTACCTTAACTATCACTTCCTGTACATTTTTAGGGGACACACTCAAGATACCAGACTCCGTGATGGGCATCACATTCCTCGCAGCTGGTACCAGTGTTCCAGAGGCTGTGTCGAGTGTCATAGTAGCGAAGCAAGGTACAGTAACACGTATAACTCCCCGCCTATAAAAAGACCTACGGATTTAAAATGTTCTGGGAACAATCTCTAAACCATAATCCATTCGATCGGTTTGTTTTGGCACCCAGGACACGGCTCGATGGGTATCAGCAACTCGATAGGATCGAACACCTTCGACATACTGTTGTGCCTGGGTCTACCATGGCTGATCAAGTCCTCGTTCTCCCCCACGCAACCCGGGAAACACTACATCAGCATAAACTCCGGCGGTCTCGAGTACAGCGCCATATCGTTGTTGTCCACCTTGATGCTACTCTATATTGCTTTTGCCTCGAATAAGTTTCAGCTCGATAGAAAAGTAGGCCGTGCCTGTTTATGTATGTATGCCGTGTTCCTTATACTAGCCTCGTTGATAGAGCTCAACGTATTCTTCAGGGTAAACTTGCCCACGTGCCAGAGGACGGTCAAGTGATACCGCGATCGAATAGTAGAAAACGCTTAACGATATTCGATACGGTTTTTAGTTGATCGTCGTACGTTCCGTAGAACTTGCGAGCAACACCGAGTGGACCGAAGAATACTGTTTTATATTACGCGAAAAAGAAACTACTTCCTCTATACTACCGTCTCGCCCTCTCTCTTCGCGAGACACGCTATCCAACCCCCGAGGCTCCATTATGTCATGCCCATCCTTTCTTCACGAAACCAGGCCGGCCACCAGGTCGATAAAATATCTTTTATCCGTCTCAACAACAGCTTTGTCCACTGTACCTTTCATTCCACCGCTGCACACCACCGTTGTATCCCCCTATTCTCTCCATTCTTCCTCGATCGCGATCGACCGTGCTAAAACTTTCTCCCCTTAACATATTTCCACCCTCTTTTTTTTTTTTTTTTTTTTTTTTTTGGACACTTTCCGCCTCAATCGTCGCGCTATTGCTCTTACCGTGAACAGCGAATAATCTATAAGAATCGAGAAACACATTGAGTTAATAAAAAAAAAAAAGAAAAAAAAATACAAGGCAAAGAATACAGCAGGTGATTACATCCTCCGGTAGAACGTAGACACTCGCCGCCCCCAATTATCTTACGTCGCGCGTGCACGCATTCTCGACCAGGTAATCACGCGTTTGTCGGTTTAATGTAGGACAGCAATCGCGTGTAAAACGATTTCGCGTTAACATGTAATCAGTTTTATCATTTTTATCGTCGAAAAGGGACGGTGTTGTATCATGCGCGCAACACATGTAACACGAATTACCATTTCTACGCCAGATTCGCGGTGAACATGCCGAACATGTTGATCGAACGGAAATTAATGAAGCAAAAAGAGTAAAAATCGAAAGATCAAAGAAAACAGGGACATCAGCGAGCTGTAACCAAGCATGTCCGATCGTACGATAGCGTGGAAAAGACTGCCGCTTCTGCAAAAGTACAGAGATGACAATTAGCGAATGTATGACAGGGATGAGCGATATTTGCCACGAAATTGTCTCAAATGTACCTTGAGGAATGTTTGACGAACAAGTTTTGGTCATTTTTGTTCTCCTTAGTGGAATGCCTGGAGTGTTTTATGGTTGTATTTGATAATTGGGCCCTATGGAATACTTTATCCGATTTTGGTGGTTTAATCGAGGAGTTTTAACGGAATAATTAAATTTTTGTCGTAGTTGGATGTACGTGGAGGATGTTTGCTCTTTAAATTTGATATAATGGAGTATTTTTATGACGATACACTTGTGAGTGACCAAATTTGTACTTTGAAGAGTTTGTAGAATGCATCGGATACATTTGTAAAAACAGAAACGAATGAAACTTTATATAAATTCAATTATTTAAAAAAAAATTCATGAATATTCACAGACAAACGTCCAAATTTCGAGACAATTGCAGAAAAAGGCTACGAAGATATACATACTCCTAAATTTCTTTCTCTACGAACAATTCGAAGAGCAGCCAGCAAGCACCATATAAACACCTGAAGAAATTCTCTAATTTTTGTTGAAAGTAACGAACACACGTCTAAATAAGAAGATACAAGGCTATAGGTATTCGAAAGCCACAGATCGCAATAGAATCGAGATTGTTCGTCACTCGTTCCAAGAACTGGATGTTAACATACAGTGTTCCAAAAGTGTTTGAAATAGAAAACGATTCAAATGTGCCCATCCCTGATCGCCAACGCACAGACGCATCGATACGTACGCCCCGTAAGCATGTGCGATCGAGCAGAGTTCCGATAATCGATTATCGTTGCGGAAGAATAAACGATGATCCGCTATCGGAACGTGGATAATAACGATATATCTACGAAATAATAACAACACATTTGTTTGATACAGAACCAGATTGACGTGTACTGAAAATTCGCCGCAGGGTGTATATTTAGGTAATCTACGAACTTAACGAGTTTAATAAAGTACTGTAATAAGTTATTAAAAAGAAGTTATCGATCCTCTCGTGCATCATAGTTGGAGACCTCTATCGACCCTCTTCAGACTCGAAAGCCTCTATCGAACTTCTGTTCCCTTTTGTAAGTCCTTGGTAATTCTGTAAAATAAACAGAAGTCGAGTCGAGCCTGTAGAGTACGACTCGGTACCTCTACGATTTAAATTTATTTAAACGGTTCGTGGAATTTTAATGCTACAATCTTGGCTCTATTTTCTTTAAATTATCCATTTTTCAGTTTCCATTATTTACGACACGCAGGTCTCCCTTGGATGTTAAAACATTTTTCATGCTTTTAATGTAAACTTCTTCCAGTAGAATTTCTTTCAGACCTACATCCGCAGCTTGATCCGCGGCAAGTTCATCCGTGGGAAACTATAACTGGCAAATCAATAGCTTCAACCGTGGAAAGTGCATCGGATGGAGCATTTCGCAAACTGGAAACTTCCGAGTATAAAAGTATGGAGATATATCGGTCGTGAAACTAATATTCTGTAAGGTATTTAATTATTAAGAAGTTATTGTTTTATTTTGACTGACTTTCAACGATCACCTTGAACGACATCGAGTCATAGCTCGTTGCATTTAATAATATTTATTTCCAAATTTGTATTTCAAAAATTTCAAGTTCTTTTATCGAGTACAGTACATTTGGTCCAAGAGACAATTTTGTTCCGCCATAAGAGTTATCTATTGTTCGTGGCAGTAAAGTAGAAACCTCTCTGAAAATGCTTAATGTTTTCGTAAGTGGCCAATAATTCCCTGCGATAAGTATTATTGCACGAAGAAGGGAGGAACAGTGCCGGGCTTAAGGGGAATGTGGTACCACGAGTAAGTAGAATGTGGACAGCGTCGAGAAATCTCGCCTCATAAAGGCCGGCCATAGTGTCTGACCTAATACGTTTGTACTCCCTTCACGAAGAATACGCTCCACAACAAAATCGAGCACTTCATAATACAATGGCCATACAACGGTGCAAAAAAAAACATTTTTAACTTTGGACCCTCAATTTTTAAATTCTATCGAGTGATATTCCAGAAAATAATTTTTAAAATGGTGGCGCCATTTCTTCTCATTAGCCATTCTTACGCGAAAAGTGAACTTTTCTTTCCGATTTGAATAATAAATATTTTCAAAAACGAGACGTCTACATCTTAGATAACTTATGTAAAAATATTCTATAAAAATTTGAAGCTGATTCCACCACTAGTACGTGAGATTTCACGGCGATCATACAACAAAATGATCCTCTAGGGAAAACCCCCGAAGCAACGCCGTTTTCCAAAACTTTTCGAAGCAAATTTCAACATCCGAAATCGGGCACGTTTCGCGTTAAAAAGTCCCCAAAATTAGATTCTCGATTGGAGGGTCAAGGTAACAATTCGGCTCACTTTTGCCGCAGCCTGGACTTCCCCCAAGTGTGACCTATCGAGTTATAAAAAGAAATGGCGCCATGTACATACGACCAAGAGAAAATTCGCCCTGAAGCATCGCGTATACCGAGAACCGACTCGCTTAGACCCGACTTGTATCGGTCCACGGAAAAATCTGACAATATGCTTCGCTGGGACGTCAGCGCCAGATAATCGGAAAAGTTGCGGACGCTTTCGACGTTTTCGCGCGCGTTGGCAATTGTAATCAATGTTTTCGAGACCTTTGGCACGATTTCAACGGAGTGTCTGCCCGTACCCAAGAAAGGGAATACGACCGCCACGCGTCGCAGACTCGTTTCAGCTAGGAGCACGCTCACGTCGGGACGCCGCTGATCTCTCACAGGTAAGGTAGACGAAGGAGCTTCATCCCGAGATCATTCTTTCACTTTCGAGTTCACCTGGTGGCGATGCACGCTCTCGCGAGTTTCCTCTCGGTGCATTCCATACATATATGTAAAGACTAACGAAAAATTAGAAAAAGAAATAATATGGAAAGACGTGGAGCATCGTCGAGACATAGTGCGTGTCACGGAGGCCTGGTCGAAGCCAACGAATTCACGGACGAAGGGGAACGACGATACGGTGACGTATCGGGGCATGTGACACACAGGGTGAAGTGTGATAAGAAGGGTTGGAGCTGGGTCGGGGTGGCAGTAGGTCGAGCGCGTACTAGGTCGGTAGGTCGAACAACGTGGGCGGTCATAAACGGTTCAGGAAGGGGTCAGTTGCACGTCACCACGCCGGATCCGCAATGCGGCGTTGTCGCGGATACTGTTGCCATTGCGTTTTCGATTGCTTTCCGTGTATCGTCGGGTCGCGTCGCTTTCGGGCTACACGCTTCCCTCGAATTTACCACGAGTGCACGCGTTCGTTGCGTTCGCCTAGAATCCGCCCTACGACCAGCGAAGGGTTTCGTATGCGCGACAGCGACAGGCCTGGTTGGCACGCGCCCCGAGCCAGAGCCGCGGATCGATCGTGAATCCGAGCGAGGTTCTCGTTCGGCGAAATGAAACTTTAAACGCGGCTGCTCTTATTTCTCGGCTACTGAAACGGAATTCGAAAGCGTGGCAGAGCGTCGAGAATACGCATCGAGATTCAGGGAAAGGCTGGAGCGGTTAGGGCAGGTTCGGGCATGCAACGCGCAGCCGTGAGGACACTCGAGACGGGCAAAAAGCGCGGTGGCCCCTGACGCGCATCCTTCGATGGTATCGGAAGGAACAGTCGAGGAATTTATGTGGATTTTTGTTTGTTTGGGATCCGGGGATTGTTATTTGGATTTTTCAATTTTCCATTTCGTTACTCGAAACAAAACAGCAATTATTAACAGAATATATAACCAAATATAGGTAGACTAATTTACCCAACTCTGTAAAGGGGTACTTGTTGTCGTGTCCTCAAGTGTAATAATTCATCCATTATTGAAAATAGACGAGTAGACGCATCATTTTTGTAATTATTGACGAGTTACTATTATTAGGTTGATATATTTATTTATTGTACGCGGTGTTTCCTTTAACGTGGGCACCTAGAATATCTCAGTTTTTTTTTTAAAGGCACAAAAGAAAGTCAAAGGGGAAGATTCACTCGAAGGGGGCAGATATTCTTGATAAGCAAACGATTTTATCCAAGGTCTTATTTTACGAGACTTCAGTTGTAACTCTTTTCAAACCGGTAGACTACAGACTCCCTAAACTCAACAAGATAAAAGGTCCCTCCAAATGCATTCTTCTCGCGTGCGAACAGTACGTACGTTGACCCATGTTTTCCCCTGTATCCCTGGAGTTGACTATTATACATACAATCATGAAACTCGACACGACGATTCCTAGAGTGGAAGCGTAGATGATAGAGAAAATAGAACTCCCACCCCCTTCTCTGTACACTCTAAACTTATTCCTTAGAAGCAAGGAAATTCTCATTCCAAATCAAAGCACAGCAACCATTATATATTGAGGAAAATCCTACTCCCAACCTGGCAGCTAAACAATAGCCACCCTTGCTCTCCAAAGACCTCTACCTAACAACCCCCTCGCGAATTGCACTTTTGTACTCTGGTAGCGGTCGTTTGGGCGCCATTTCGGTCCGCGTGTGCGCGTTCTGCGTCGCAGCAGCCGCAGGAACCCGTCCTTAGAGGTCTCCCTATTCGACTCAGCCCCAGCAGGGGCAACAGGAGCAAAGGTGGCGGAGGGGGTGTAAGGGGTAGAATCGAGAGATATAATTCCGAGAGGGACTCGATGCGGCAAATGCGGCGAATGCGCTGAATGCGTTGAATGCGACGGTAGGCAACGTCATGCGCTCTGAAAGCGACCGCAACCCTCCCGTTAGTGAACGCGGCGACGTCAGGGGGTGCGCAACTCGTGCCCGCGAACGATTGCGCGCGCGCAGACGCGCGAGCGTACGCTCGATCGCTCGCTCGCTTTTCACACACGAAAAAGAGCCTCCTCGACAGCGGAGAGGAACGGTGGTAACGTTGGCCACCGAGCCAACACGGAGGTGTGTACGCACGCTCGTAGCTCCGTCCGCTGAAAAGGTGGGAGTCGCAGTGTATCGAGGTTGTGCAGTGTTGCTTGCCGCGCAGGTGGTATAACACTCGCCGTTTCTACGATAGGATCCTCACACAAAATTTTTACCGAAAAATCGTTCGCGTTACCGCGCGTCCTCGTTACCGTCGTTACTTTTCATTTTCCACGGGTCGCGTCGTCCGCGAAGCGATCGTCCACCCGTTCCCCTACGACCTGCGTGAACCCGTGCCCGTCGAACCTCGCGAAGAACAAGGAGTGCATCGCGTACACCGCGACGAAAGGGCCAAACAACATCCCAGAGAACGAGGATCGCGAACACGAAGACAGCAGCGTCGAATGTTCTTACGTGGCACGGCGCGCGATCGAGAACGAAGGTTGATGCTGGAATTGCCGCGCAATACGGAAACACAGCTGCGATTGAACGCTAGATCCAAGCCCAAGTCGCGATCGAGATCAAAGCCAAGGTCCAAGAAGAAGTCGGGTTCGGAGCTGGAACCGGAAACGGAGCTGGAGGCAACGTTGCGTTTGGGATCGAGAGCAGCCTAGCCCAACCCGATCCCACGTCGAGCGGATCAAAACGGTTCGGTGGATTGCAAGGATACCGTGAGAATCTCACGCTAGGCAATAATAGTCGGGACTCTCCCTCGAAAGGGGATCGTTTTATCACATATCGAAGCTCATATCGACCATATACGGACACACGTTTCGTTTCTACGTGCGTAACCAGCAACAGCGTTTGATACGAAGTGGTGTCTCGAGCTTGGGGTTCCCCCGAGCCGCGTCCATCCCCTACACCAGGAACAGTCGCGAATCGTACTCTAATATTCTTTGCTGTGGTGCCTAAATAACATAAGTAAAGAACAAACTAGTGCCTATACAACGTATGCGCAATAAAAATATATCAAACGTAACGACTATCGAAACATAATTAACGTCAGGGATTAATCTCTGATCTTTGATCGAATGATTGATGGAAGGAACGTCCATCCACCTTTCACGCGAGGGCGTCCGATCGCGCTAGACGCGTACGGTGTAAACGTAATCGCGATCGTTAACGACGATTCGCTCCTGTCAGCTGGACGATGAAGTTCGTAGGAGAATTATGAGACTCGGGTTCCGAAGGGGACACTCGACCAGGCTCGTTCCGTTCCACGGATAAGGGAAGAGAGTCGAGTTGACCTTCTGCGCTCCGTGTGCTCAATCGATCGATTTCATTGGATCTTTCTTACGTCGCGTCTGCCCCCGAGACTCCTGGGGCACCTCGAAACCGATTATTTTCGGGTGCAGAATCGTCAACATACGCGACAATGTCTCGTTTAATGCTGTGCAATCTCGGAAACACGTCAACGGCGGGGAACGACACGAATAACAATGCGAACACGAACAGTAGCATGGAGGACGACGACTATTATCCGCTGCCTACTATTTATCGGTGAGTGTTAGGCAAATTTTAAGAACTTTTCAAGCTCCTATGGAGACTCTTCCGGAGGATGCATATGTAGATTGAAGGGTTGAGGCCTTAAACTATAATGGAGGAAAAATAGAAAATTGAGTGGGGCTGAGGCGATAGCAATGTGATTTAAAAATGGTTGCTAGTGTTGGGGTTCGTTAGTTGGGAACATTCTACGGGTAGAGAGGCTTGGTTTCATTCAAAAAATTTGATTCAATGTTATTGCTGTCCTTTTGTAATCGCGATAGGTGGTTTCCTGTAAGTATAGTTAATGCAATCTGGTTGGTATGTATACAAGGGTAACTTTTTGGTAAACTTCTGCACGCATAAAGGAACTGTACATTCACAGTAAATTATACTACGTGTTGATTTATAACATAGTCGAACTTCTGAATCTGGGTCAATTTGCTTGTTAGTTATAAAGAGCAAACAATAAAGATTTTCCACCCTTAAGGTCTGAGCCTTCTTCAGACCTCCTCAGCCTCTCAGAAAAAAGAAAAAGTTCAGATATAAGAGGCTAAAAGAGCTTCACTCTTTTCACGAGTTATAGCATAACCATCAACTTTCGTTGCAACAATTCGATACTTGTAGTATCTAAAAGTTATCACGATAAGATAATTTCGTGAAATTTGAGAAAGACCTGCAGGGTATAAGCTGTTCATTTATAATTATCGCGACGAACATTTAAGTACAAAAAGTATAAAAAAAAGGATATAGCACAAAATCCACCACTCTCGTCAATTTAACCAAGTCGGACGTTTATTCATTCATTGCGAAAAATGTAGACTGTACGTTACACAAATTAAATAAAATCAATACCTACTTTTTTCCACATGCTTTTCACTAAACATATGCATCGAAAAATGCACAAAATTCCCATTATAAAAATATTTGAGTCTACAAAGGAACCCTAATTTTTGTTGGACGAGTGTCGAATCGAAACAATTATTTATCTCTGATTCTTCATTCCTAATTTTTATCCGAGAATCTCACGCATCCCCGGTATGCATCGTTACATGATCCGTAGAGGGGATCCAAGTATTCAGCCGCAACCATGTCGAGTATTTTACATAATACCACACGGGCTCGGCCATATCTGAGACAGAAATGGATTTGTTGGACACTCGGAGAAATTAAGTTATGACACAGTTAGACGACGAAGTCGAAACGTGTCAGCGTTATCGATAATCGTTGCTGTCGCCACCAATATCGCGGCGGGGGCGAATTATTCAACACTTTTACTATCGTTACGAGAACTTCTGCGTTCGCGAGGGGACCACTTGACGTGTTATGCGCCGTTTTTAGTGTGGCTTCGCAGGTAAATAAGGAACAGAAATATACTTGACCCCGTTTCGTTAATTTGATAGGATTCCACGTGTATAGATGGAATTATTGTGCGATGAAATATCGATTCGAAATTGAAATGGTTAGGAATTTTTAAAACACTACATATTATTATATACAATAGTAATCAATATATAAGAATAATCACGTTAGTGTCCCAAGAAACAAGGCATAGTACTTAAAATTGACGAGGCAATTGCCAAGTAATTTCATTTTTAAATGCACAATCATGTTGTTAGTTCAAATGGCATGGTTTATCTGATTTACTCGTAATAATTACTCATTACATGGTGCTGTCAACTTTGAAATACTACTCGTAAACACATATTCGATATTGCCATTGCCACTTTAAGATAGGGAAGGCTTTTTTTCTTTAAAAAGTCTTTTCTTTTCCTCGTTGGTTCAGGTAATTTCATCAGGAAGTCGAAAGGTCAGGAAGGGAGTACAAATCGTATTGGGTCAAACGTTTTAGTCAGTCTTCGTGAAGCCTGCGCCTAAGCAAAAATTAATTGATGCGGTCTACATTCCGCTTCCTCGTGGTAATACAGTCCCTTTAATTCGGGATCGATCTGTCTTCCTGGCCGCAGTATATAGGCAAAGTCGATAATTCTGTATTCCTCGACTCCTCTTTCATCATAGAATTTTATTGGTATTTGAAACAGGGATATATTGGCAGAATTCGCGATAAATTCGATAGAGGAATTCTGTTAAATATAAACAATCAAAAATAGAATAGCGAACGTTATTCATTCCAACGACAGAATCGTATCTCGGCTGCGTAAACTGAAATAGTTTTAGCAGTATTCACTGTTTTGCTCTTGAGCATTCGTTTCTCAATTCATGTCACACATATCTTCAGTGTGGTTACTTGTGATCCACAGTATCAGAATTTGGACCAATTTGAAAGGAACCATATCTATTTGGTGGTCGAAACATGTGTATTTAATGTATGGATTTTTAAGCCTGTGTAATTCGGAGAATAATAAAAAATATTCGAAGAAATCTAAAACAACATCAACGTAAATAATAGAAAAAACAAAAGTTCCATATTTAAGTACCCAATATTAAACTTCATGTTAATTACACACCGTGCAAACTCTGTTGTCGCTACTTTCCAACCCTTCCAACGAAACCAACTTGAAAGAGTCCCTTTTCTGTCACCTGTACCCCTCCTCCCACTCGATTTCCAAACACGAGAAGAACAAGCTTGAGAAAAGGGTTGCACTTGGACATGTTTCGAGGCTTGCGGTGACCTTTAAACCTCTCACCATTGGCTGGCGATAAATAAAGCGGTACAGCCATGCGCTCCGATTCGCGCAGGCCAGGCTTGGACCCGAAGGATCGTTGCGAAAATTGTTCAATCTATTTTCAGTCGATACTCGACGACAGACGACGATAGAGAGGGGCACACGTGAAACGTGCTTTGACGCGAGTCGATATATCGCGAGCGGCGCGTATAGTCATAAAGGTTTTCCCGCTTGTCTATCGAGCCTCACGATCGATCCGACCTATTAATACTTTGTGTGTACTTTGTTGCGCGTAGCTGCCGTGCACCTATAGCGAGTCTGGATTGCATGGAAGAGTTCAACGGCGGCGGTGGCGTCGGAGGCGGCGGTGGAGGCGGCGGAGGCAATGTGGATAGTGGCGTGCACTGCAGCAATACCGCTGGAACGAAGGAACAGCTACTGACTAACTGCATTGCCGCACAAGCGCAACGCTTACAGCATCCCTCGCCAGGTATTCGCTACCGCAACTTGGGCAAAAGCGGTCTACGTGTTTCCAATGTTGGATTAGGTACGCTGAATGTTTTCCCCCACTTTCGTAGAGTCGAACAGAAAAATCGCGGCTACCCGTCCGTTTTCTCTCTCGTTACTTTTTTTTTCTTCTTCGTTTCTATTCTCGATGTGTAAACGCTTCACTTCTCCGTGTAACGCTCCGGACGGTAGTTTGCCAGAAGTATATATACGCTTGTTTATTTCATCCCCGAACACGCTGAACGCAACGAATTCTCAGCTCGATACGAATTTCACTCGGTGCGAACAAGTTTTGCTTGCCCCGTCGGTATCTTCGGTTCGTTTGTTAATGAAATTTCGTTTCGTTTGTTGGCTCGGAAGGGTGACCACCCTGTTTGGTACGTGACGGCGGTTGATTGTTTAGTCTTCCCGTCTCGATGGTCTAATGTCTAATTTACAATTTTTGGGATTCGCTTGATCTGGCATGGGTTCTAACTGGTTTTCCTATGTCGATCTTCTGATTAAATAATCTTTTTTTTGGCGAAAAATATGAAAAGCCTACAAGAGCAAAAGAAGGATAGCTGACATTTCAAGTAATAAATGTACAATACAGACAATTCGTAAAACCTTATGACCACAGGAAGTTGTATTAACAAACGAATTATGAGAAAAACGTTCCAGCACACGCGTTTTCACTAACCCCTCCACCCCTACAACCCATCTTTATGACTCTGTCTATTTTCTCCCTGTTTCACGTCTGCTTATCGCTTATCGACGCTTCTCTACTACGATATATATATATGCGCATGCAAGCTTTTCGTACCTGGACTCGTAACGAAAGACGAACAATCGCGCATAAACCACGCGAGGGAACGAAATGCGGGTCCCATGGAAACGACCGATGCAGAAATCGACGACAAAATTCATGGACATTAGTTTTAATCGACACCAATATCGATCGCGGTGTACATTTTCTGCGTTTAATTTAAAGACTTACCTACTATAATGTATATAATTGTCCACGCACAGAATGCACTCTATATATGAGAAGTTTGAAATTTGATATCAGACTTTTAAATAGAATTGTACACTTGTAATTGGTTTGTTTTTAATATTTGGCTGTATGTATGTTACCATTGCACAATGTTCTTTTGAACAAAAGTCAAAATGGTTGAAATAATAAATACATCGATATGTTTTCAAATTTAATTTGGAAAATCAAGCTTCTAAGGGTTAAAACTGGTGTTAGTCAACGCTACTGTCGACGAAATCTGCGTCGATCATTTCCATGGGACGCCGCGAGACAGCGCGTAAAAGTAGCGCCAATTTTCCAGCCAACTGTGCCTAACGAGGGTGGAGAGATCAAAGGTAAGCAAGTACGCGCCACCGATTTCGGGGTACACGTGAAGAGAAGCCGCGGGGTAGGTATAGGAACGAGGATTCTCAGAAAAATTGCACCGTTCCAAAATGGTTCGGGAAAACGGTGAACCAAATGCGTTCGTGATAAATCAACGGATCGCCTAACAAAGTTGCTTTGCACGATTAGGTACGTGGACGACGTTTGGCATTGGGGGTTGCACTAGCGAGGAGGCAGCCGAGGCTGTAGTCGCCCTCGCCTACGACAGCGGCATAAACGTGTTCGATCTGAGCGAAGCCCACAGCGGGCATCGGGCGGAAATCCAGTTTGGACGAATTTTGTTGCGCCGCGCTTGGAATCGTTCCAGCTACGTCGTCACCACCAAAATATACTGGAATACCAAGTGAGTTCGACCGTACCAAAGCTCGCTTGAGCGTTCAAGGTAATGGAATATTAACCCTCTCGGAACTGACGGTCACTGTACGGGCGCACGTCATACTTCAAAGTCAATATTCTTTGTCGTGTACCGTATTAGGGTTGACCTAGAGAACACTGTGAAACTTAAACGACTTATTTTTGAAAATTTACGAAATCGATTTAATTCAGTTAATAGGAATTTCTATAATGAGAAGTTTGAGATTTCTGTTGAATGAATAAGAATTCGTTGTTTAGGACTTTTCATTCAGATGGGAAATTGGGTATTTGAATATATTTATACTTAACACTTAGCCGACCGAGCGGGGAGATCTCCCCATCTTGAACTTTTAATTTTATGTTTTGTATAAATAATATGTGAAATCGTTAAACGAAATTGTTGCTGTGAAATGTAATTGCTCGTATAAGTAGTTTCCGGATTTTTTTAAGTTGAAATAGTGAATTTCAGTCCGTCCTGCTTCCGAAAAATCCGCGGTAGAAACCGAACAGTTCTCTGTGGCGCGTGCGGTCGACCAAGTGTTAAGAAATCACCCTTTTAACCCTTTACAGGCCATTGATACTCATTGTTACCACTAAGGAAGGGCCGAGAATGTTGTATTTTTAAGTTTCTACCCTCATCCAGAAAAAAAAGTGAGAGAAATGCACCAGGGAGTTCCGCCCCTACAGAGGGTTGAAAGAAGTGTGATGATAATGAAAGTATGCAACGATTGTGTTCCTAAATTCCTAACCTGCAATTCCCCAAAGAGTTAAGCAATCTAGAAATTTAACTACCTCAAATAGCACATAATTAAACAGACTTCACTCACTGATTCCAGGGCAGAGGGTCGTGGACTTTCGCGCAAACACATAATCGAGTCGGTGCAGGCGTCCTTGGTTAGACTGCAACTCTCCTACATCGACATAGTGATGATTCACAAGGTCGACCCAATGTGCCCCATGGAAGGTTCGTTCTCTAGTAATACTGTACAGCACTCATACGCTCCGTACGACCCACGTTCGCTCTCATTCTCTCCTGTTCTTCTTTTTTTCTTCTTCAGCGTCTTGTTCCTCTTTCAGAGATAGTGCGCGCCATGAATTACGTGATAAGCAAAGGGTGGGTGATGTACTGGGGAACGTCACGTTGGACACCGGTGGAGATCATGGAGGCTTACACGAATTGTCGTCAATTTAACTGCGTCACACCGATCGTCGAACAGGCCGAGTATCATCTGTTTTATAGGGAAAAGCCAGAACTCTACATGCCCGAGTTGTACAACAAAATAGGTACGCGGTATGGATCCCATGTATTATTGAAGCATAAGGAGAAAACTCGAGGAATGTCGCAAGAGAATACAAAGTAGATTTTCAGTTTCTTTGTTGGAAAGTATTAACTTATAAGTGTTAAAGTATTAACACTTTGGTCCCAGATGTCATCGATAAAATGCAGTTTAATTAAAAGTGAACGTTCCCTGTTTTTCCGTACTCTTCTATCGCGAAGTTAACAGATGGTTTGATGAAATAATTATGGTTGCAGGGGTGGGTCTGATGGCATGGTCCACGGTCACGATTGGCATGGTTTCTGCGAAACCAGAGGACTACGGGGTCTCCTTCCTGTCGAGGTCCTCTTACAAGGTTACTTTTCAACATATATGTATACATTAATAAGAACGATATACCGAACGTCGTCACTAAAGTCCAAACATTTTTAATTCCAGAATAAGTATTCGTCGTTCAGTTGGACGGAGGACGAAACGCAATCCTTGTACAAAGAGGTACGTACTTGGACGCATATTTTACTCTCAAATGCGAGTGCCAGAACAGACTTTGACCGTGTTCGTTGCGGGTTTCAGCAGGAATATGGCTGGAAAGAGAAGTCTGGCGAGGACGAGACGCGAAAGTATTCGGACAAATTGCGGGACGTGTGCGCTCTCGCCGAAAGACTAGGCTGCTCTTTCGGACAGCTGGCCATCGCGTGGTCCTTAAAGAATGAAAGTGTTCAGTGCCTTCTCCTCGGTGCATCAAACATAGATCAACTGTACGAGAGTCTTCAGAGTTTACAGGTAAAATTGCATCAGTGGTTCCACTAGTAGACACGCTCACCTCGCGCTGAACCACTCATTGTTCTCTATTTTTGCTTCGAACAATCACTCGAACTTTCTACGAACCACCACAAAGTACCACCAGTTGACTACCTCCGTTGTATGGCAAACTGTTCCCCAGCTGATCCCGAAATTGAACGCCAACATAATGACCGAAATCGAAAGGATTCTCGACAACAAACCGTCCCGACCACCGATGATCTCGACCCTGGCGCTCAGATGACAATCAATTTGCCCTCACGGAAGCGGTGGGGGCTCGCTAGAGGACGGCGGCAGCCCGAAAAGCGAGGGCGCCAACAGTCAGGACCAGGAGCAGACCAAGGAAATGACCGGCAAACTACCGTTTTGCGAGATACAATGAAACACCGAGTACGCGTTCACGTATACGTTGTTCGTGCACACTTTCATCCTGACCGAGTCGATCTAGGCTCGGGACAGAACCGAGATATCTTACAACCGAGACGTAAACGAAAAAAAAAAAAAGAAAATAACGAAACGAAAGCGTTGTGAACACACACGACGAAAACAAAGCAATGGGGACGACGATTTTCCAAGTATGCGCTCGTTTAGGGGTGGCGTGTCCCTGAAAGCGCGGGTGGTGTTCCCGCGTGAATGAATCGACGACAATACTTACGATTACGGTTAACGACTGCGATTGCGTTTATAATTGCAACTCGATTGATCGAAAAAAAAAAATAAGCGTCGAGTGTTCGACGGACGGGGGAATATATCCTTTCATCGGAAACGATTAAACGATTTTTACCTGCGCAGCCACACGCGATTCCTCTCTGTTCGCGATTGATGCTCGTGGATGTACACGGGTGCTGATATATAAAACACACAGATTTAAAAAAAAAAAAAAAATGAAACGATATTCCGATTGAAAATCGCATCGCGTCAGCTTTTTTGTTTTTTTTTGTTTTTTGTTTTTTGTTTTTTTTTATAGGAAAGAGACGACGACGAGCCGTGATTTTTCTACGAAGAGTCCGCGTGTCGAATCTCTTCTGTTCACGATTCACTACGCCAAGTGTTCATTAAAGCTAAATAGTATGATGTAGCGCCATCCGTTACGGCCGTAGTGAACGGTATATCATCGCAAACTACTGTTTTCCGCTCTGTGAGACACTCGTTCCGTCGTTTTGCCGTTAACACGATTCCTCCCTGGCTCGAGAAAGAGCGATTATTTATTACGCGCGGCAAAGATGATTGCGAGGGACGTCCTGTTCGCGTATACTTGGTGGAACAAATGTAGCGGTCTAGAATGTTGCCCGGTGGGGATCGTTTGGATTTTGGGACTCTCCGGGAACCTTAGAAATCTCGAAGTAAACGCTAAGGAGATCAAGTGATAGAACCGTGTGACTAACAGAACTGTTGTCACGCTGGGGCGAACCTATTCAGCGATTGGTTAACACTTTACCTATTTGCAGCCCTTTGGCTTTTTAATTCCAGCGTCTACCTACCCCAGACATGACCCAGAGCCTTGTGAACCATGAATATGGTCGTTAATAATACTCATAATACTCAAGTTGGGGAGGCAGTCAGGACCCTTGATATACTGTATGCACAAGGTCAGCATAGATTAATATGTGAGGGTTGAAGAATCATAGCAGTGCACGTCAACGAAAATGAAAATTGCAGCATCATATCACTTCTCAAATTTTTATTTTACTTATACTTGCACCGCTATGATTCTCAGCCTCTAATATACTACTACGCCTGCCTTCTAGGTTTTGTTCAAATGTTAAGGAATTTTATGAACAGGTAAAGCGTTAACAGACTACTCGAAACTGACTCGAGCAGATCGCTGTACGATAAAACCTCGCTAATCTGGATCAATCGAGGTCTCGGAGCAGAAGGTAGCTTCAAAATTGCAGAAGAACTTGAAACATAACGATACGTGCTTTGCTGATCGACAGCGTTTACAAGTTTATAACTTACATAAGAACTCGAATGAAGGTGAGCTACGGGTAGCGGCGAAGTAGTGCCTCGGTCATCGTTAACCGGGGGTCGAGCACCTCGAAGACTACGAATAGAATAAGAGAAACACGAACAGTCTAATAGATACTACTCATCATTCTACCAATCGAATAATCAAAAATTCGTCTTTGCCAATCCTCCTCCACGTTTTCAAACAAACTTTTAGATTCTTATAATATTCTTCGATGCTGTACGAATAATCTGACGCGCACGTTTTTCGACCACTCTTTTCGGTCATCTTCCGCCGTACGAGAATATCAAGAAAACCCGATAAGGAAAAATATAAATAGTTCTCGAGTAACGTATAAATAAATTTTATCGATATCCAAAAGTCGCGTGTATTGCGAAGATCGTGCTGGATCAACCGAAGATTAGCGAGGTTTTGCGGTATCTGTTCCACCAGCTATATCGTTCGCGAGCTCTAGTCGTTCAGGATACGGTTTCGAGACAGCGAGACGCGTCGGAGCACCGCTACGAAGACAACATTGTGAGAATTTCACGTCAAGTGTTTCATCTAGTTTTTAACGCATCGATTCGAACATCTATCGCCGCTCATGGTGGGTCGAGAATGACTCACGGTCCTTTCCCATGTACGTGAAGCGTGTATAGCACTCGCCGTACCGTTCGTTTATCGGAAAAGGACAGCAGGGTCAGCCAGCCAGCTACCTAGGACCTTCTTGCTAGACAGCGACCGTTTAACCCGGATATTACCCCGCTATTCTTCCTACATTCGCTTCGATTAACAATCAACTATACATATATAGTGTAATTTTTTGTAAATAAAAATACAATTTGCTCCACACGCGACGAAATTTACTAAAACACTCTACGACGGCGACGTTCAGTCCCCGCTAGCTATATTTAGACTTTCTACTGTTCTTTTAAAAGGACGACGGTAATATCTGGGTTAATATTCGGACACCACGAACGCTTTACACCCTATTGTATATGTATACGTAAGCTTAATACTGTTTTAGAGAATTAATTCTTCCTCGACGAGCCACGTTTGCTCTGCATGATAGAAACATGAAATGTAGCGGAATCTGGAATCTGAATTCAAGCAGGAGGTTGCGATAAAATTTGTTTATTTCATTCGCATATTTTACAGTGTGGTTAATAACAACGGCGATGATATCTAATCTCGGGTAGATGCTATATTACTAATTTCATGAGATATGTATGAGTCCGTGGTCTTATCATGCAGAGCAAGTGCTTTTGCAAAGAACCATTTGCCGAAGAGTCAAGCATCGATATCTGGACGAAAAAGACATCCTAAGGAGCTAAGCAATAATAGTTTTCAACGATTATTAATTCAATTAACGAACAATCCAGCGTATTGATGAACGATTAATTCCCGAAGCTCGCGTCTATGTACAAGATCGACGAGGTACGAGGCATCAATGTGTCCGAATATCGATACAGGTCGCCGTAGCTCGCTGGCCAGGCCACCGTAGATAGGTAAACCTACGTAGACGGGTAAATAGGTAAGTAGGTAGACGCGCGTAGTCGAGGATAATTAGCTAGGTAAGTATTGTACATAAGTAGATAGCGATAGGGAAGCACGAACGGCGGTAAGCGAGGCATCAAAAGTACGAAAACGAGAGAACAAACATTGCGGGTTGGGCGCGAGAACCGCTCTATATCGTGGGACGAACAATGAAAGAAACGTGGATTTTAATTCGTGATTCCTGCGCGAGTCGATTACGGAAACCGCGTGCAAACCACACACACAAAAAAAAAAGGAAGAACGTTTCTACTCTACGCTTATTTCGTATTACGTAAATTCGGCGGATTCGTTACTCTGCTAATCACCTTTATGCTAAAAAAGAAAACACCAAAAAAAAAACACAAAAATAATAAGAGATTAAAAAATAAATAAACGGCGTCCTTTTTTCAACGCGGCCAGGTTCTTTGAATCAAAACCGTCCTTACGGCGCGGCGTAGCCACGCGAAGAATCATCGAGATCAAGCTTGTGAATTACCTGCTCGCGCGCGCCAGCTCAAATTTCAACAAATTTTTCGACCAGATATCAGCGATCCATCGTTGCACGCGCGTGGAAATGTAGCTGCATGATCGAACGCGATGGAACAGGAGAGCTGGGGAATTAAGTGGTAGAGTGTAATGCCAAATGGGGTTGTTAACTGAGTTTGCGACAGGGGATTACTTGCAACGCTTTTCTAGATTTTTTGGTTTAATAGTGGCTCCAATAGTACTTGTGTTCGCCGTGCGCTGAAAGACGCCGAGCATTCTTTCGAATAAATTCCGAAAGCTATTGTGAACAATAACAGTTACTTTCGTTTGCTCCAATTCGATTAAATGCAATTTATACGATGAATACATCATGTTCCAATGGCCGAAGCGTAAATAAAATATAAAAAAACGCGTAGTTTTCTATTTGCATACAAAGGAAGTTTCTACGTGTAACAAAAGTTTACGTAAAAAGAACGTTTTTGTTCTGAAAACTTTGAACTGGTTTATGAATATAAAAACTGAAGCATGGACGTTGTATCCACGTGAAAAGTGAAGCAAAATTGTTAACTTGTACAATACCTTTCATTTTATAATATAAAAGTGTTGCAAGTGATTCTATTCGAGGGTATGAACGAATGCTTCGACTGAGATTAATGTATTGAAATGAAAAATAGGACCAGGCTTGTGGTTACACCGAGACGCGTTATTGTCGCGATTAGGGGATCGGTATACGGCGATTTTCTTAAATCCCAAACGTGTGTTCCAACAGTGATAAGAAATCTCGTCGGTACGGTACTGATAGGGATTCAATTAAGTGTCGCCATCCGACCGATATTAAATATCGATCGAACCGGTCGACTCGCGTCGATTACTGTTATTTCTTAAACACCGTTCCGATACGTCACGATCAATAATGTTTTCCACGAATGTTTTTATCGAAATAACGAAAAATGCGATAACATTCGCAAACACGCACTACTGTATTCGCTGCGACACTAACATGAAAAAAAAAAAATATGGCAGCTAATTGTACAGACTCCGAGGGGAAACTAAAAAAGGATCGGATGAGAAATCAAACTGTTGAATTAGTGCGGCAGAGACGGGGCGAAATTCTTATCTGGATTCCAGTTTCGAATAACGAATAAGGAATACAAATATCGAACAACGAATAAAAACAACTGTTCACCTGTTACTCGTTAAATTAAAATTAGACTTCGAATTGTGGATTACTCTGCGATGAATGAAGGATTTAATAAATTTCCACGCGTTGGCTTTATTCGTTATTCGTTACTCGAATTACATTTTGTCCGTCTCTGCGTATGAGCCATGTTTCGCGGAGTGGTTGTTGAGGTTAATGAACGGATGATATTAAAAAATTATGATCAAAAATGGGACAGCGCGAATAGAAGATACAGCGAGTGGTCTGGAGCGAAGAATCGCGACGATACGAAACTTTTTTAAGTGGTTGACGAATGATCGACTCCTCGAGGGCATTTCTCGTCGCTTGGAGGAGTAGTCGAGCCTCGCAATATTAAATATCGACCCTTCTTTAACCTCGAGTTTGAAATATATATACATTAATATCAATCTAGGCTTATAAATTCAATTTAATTAATGAATCGATTTAATAATGTCAATTATTTCAATTCAATCAGGCCACTAAATACGCAAAAAAATTACAACATTTGAAACATAGTAAAAAATGATTATTTAATGATTTCGAGGTTCGTCTACCTGCTCAATTCGTCGATTAGAGTCGACAGGTGTCGCGTATATTTTGGCGGCGCGTCGTAGGTAGGTAGATGGACAAACGCGCACGAAAGACGTCTGCTTTGCAGACAGTCATCGGTTATCTTATCTCGATAATGAAACAAGGACTACCTGACCATTATCGCAAATTATTATCGTGCACCCATCACACGAAAATAGGTGAAGAATGGTGTTGATTAAACTGGCCCGAGACAAGATGTAATCCTTATTACGCGTCTAAGGATCGATTCGATCCCTATCTTATAGTGGCGCGTGATCTAGGAAGAATGTTATGTACCGATAACGGGTCAAATCGGCGACGCCAGAATGTAACCGAAAGAATCGTGACATTCGGCGATCTTAAAGCCTCGTTGCAAATATATTCCACGCACAGGACATAAGAAAAAAGTCGCGATAGCATTATCTGATAATCGAAAAGCGCTTAAGTGGATAAATAAGATTGTTGACACAGTTTCTTGATATTTTTACTATTTTTAGACAATGAATTGACACAATCGTGTGTTTAATTATTGTTAATAAATTGCTTATGACGAAGACTCGACCATTACCCACTACAAATGGTACAAATGGCCATAGAATGTCTACAAGCTTAAAGATCTCTCTCGCATGAGCAATAACCATTCGTTATACTACATTAAAGGCTTGATTTACATTGAAGAAAGCATAATTCATTAAAATAATACAGTATAACGTACTACCGTTTGTACTAATATTTGCTATATATCAACATATTCTACATTGTCAGAGCGACAACCAGTGTTTTTAAGAAGTGATACTAATTTCTCTGGCCGTCACTGTATATGCCACGCGCCCACACATCTACCTACCTACTTAACATATTCGCATACGCAGAATTTCACGTGTTGGCGGGACCATACCATTCGTTTGACGTACACCGTAATTTATTTAATTAACTCTCGGTTGCTAGTGGCGTGCGTGTTAATTGTACGCGTCGTCGCGACGTCGCTTCCAAGTATCAATGTTGCAATAACCACCGGACGCCAACACCGTTTTTTCCAAAGCTTTTCGCTATATTCTTTGTATCAGTGTTGGACAAACACCGTAGTCCCATTAACGATTAACGATCACGATCGCCAGTGATCAATCCGATCCAGCGATCGAACGATTCATGATTACCCGAATGGTATCGAGCGCGCGCACGATACGCTCCTCGTTAATCGTTAATCTCGAAACAATTACACTTTTTAATTATGGTTGAAACGATAAGTTAATAAAAATGTTCCGATGAAACAACAAAAAAAAAAAGAAAGAGAAAAAAGAAAGAAGAAGAAGAGAGATAAGCTGGTTAAAAGTTAAAAATAAATCTTTCATTCAACGATTGCGAATTACTTAATTAATTATTGTATTTACAGATTATAAATGTTACTTATCATTAACGTTTATCATTAGCACGAATTACTTCTAGTTAAACCGTCACGAGTGTAATCACAGAATGATCGATGACTGCCCAACTTTGCGCACATCCAGCCATCGAAAGGTTTGTAAAGACTCAACGTTAAAAATTTCGACCTGACACGTTCGAGGTAGACTTCTTTCGGTCGGATTTTGTCTAACAACTTTGCCCTAATCTGGACCTATGAATCACATAAATATAATTCGCGACTTTGATCTTGAATCCTAATGCTTTCGGACAAAAAACCGACACGGTTAGCATGTCTTCGCCGATTAATCGATTACCCTACTGAAAAGGTTTTCTCATGATCGAATTAATTCGTCGAATGTAAAAATAAATTATTCTTTATTAAGAATGTCACGTGTCAGCCCAGATTGAACCTGGTCCATTATTAGTGCCATCGGTCGATAGATGCTTTGATACGTTTCCGCAGGCCTGGACACGCTTTATACGAAATGAAAATGAGGAATAACTATTTGAAATAACATTTCAACCGTTTGTTTTATGCTTGAGCATAGAATAGTAAATTTTTGTATGGGAACCTGTTGGATACTCATACTCATCTGCATATTCGTGATTAATGGGAATCATTGTCACGTTATGTACTTGAAACTATAAATAGCTGAGCTATTGTAAGCTTCGAAATAATAATATTATCGTTTCTATGGCGTATCGATACTTATTACTCGTCTATCTAAGCATTTATTCGTCACTTTCAAATAAGGTGATAAAATAAGCTTTTAACGAAACATGTAACACTAGTTATTCCTAACAAAGAGAATTTCATTGTTTCGTTGCTTCGAATAGAGAAACATACTATACATATTGTTCAAGTTGTTTTCGACAACTACATTTCGAAAATAATTAAATAATTTAAATGATATTTCAAATAATGTTCATTCGAAAGTGCCCAGGACTGCATTCTAATAGTCAATCACTATCGATGGGGTGTACCATATTGATAACAGATAATAAGATGTCACTTTCTATCATTCTGATTTGATTTCTACGCAAAAGTATCGACACATATCAATTAATAGAGTTTACACTTATCAATATATCAATCTTCAATAGTTTATAGTGCAAATATCATATAAATAGATTGTAGTGCTAGGCATCGGAGTTTAATCGATACTTCTTTTCTACATTTTCTTAATTGAATTCTTTCGTAATAGCTTATCTCGATAGGGATAGCCCTCCTCTAATTGGAACTGAACTATAATATATTGCGTCAACAAAATTCCTGTTAACGACTTTTTGATCTTCATCGATTTTTGAGAAAATTGTTCTTGTCAAAGAATTTGTCTCTATCCTGAAGACAAGTCTTCATCGTGTTGTTTCCACCACCGCGGCATGTACCCCTACTTTCTTTAATTTCCTTCTACCACCAAAATTTGTGCTTACAATTTCAATTTTATTAATTTATATCGTTCATTTAGTTTGCGTCGCAGCGACGCCATTGCAAAATGTTAATCCACTTCGATACACAAAGTGTGCACGGCATCGACGCGACCAAGGACGCGTTACAAAAGAGTATCGATGTCGAAAATGTATGTCAAGAACCTGAGAACCTGAGAATATTATCGACATATAATCTTATCAGCCCCATCGTTATCGATGTTCACTATCGACAGCACAATTTTCATTAATTTTCTTTCACTTGTTCGCCCCTTTTATCGTTCCTGTCTCTGGCGGACGCTCGTCGTCTTCTCCATGGCATTCGTGAATACCAATGGGCATGACTATGATCGTTGAATACTATACAATCACGATTAACGAATAAACACGACTAGCTCTGGAAGATCGTAGATGGAAAATGCAGTTTGTGATCGGTGAATGAACTGACTATCGTGAATGACTTTAAGAAATAAGTAAACACAAAGTAAATACTGGACAACTCTAGTGAATAACAGATGCGTATGATCAATCTCGAGTAATTGTTCTTTTGTCGGTCATCGACAATTACGCGCTTGTAATCCAG
Source organism: Hylaeus anthracinus (assembly GCF_026225885.1). Lineage (NCBI taxonomy): Eukaryota > Metazoa > Arthropoda > Insecta > Hymenoptera > Colletidae > Hylaeus > Hylaeus anthracinus. The sequence goes on from NW_026534348.1 coordinate 16,812,963, forward strand.
TCACTCTCTGAAGCACACATGATATTAGGAAAATATATTCATCGAGTCGATACTTTGTACGTACTTTTATTACAAATGGTGTGACGATAGCGAGGCATCAGTGACTAAATAAAAGTATATGTAACTATTGACTCGATAAAAATATCTCCATAATTAAATTTACAGTGACAAATTCATCGTAGCTTTACACGTGCGATCAAAATGAGCGAAAATGAGATGAAGATGGCGTTAATCGCTCATTGAAGGTCTTCAATTCACGTTAGCAATCTTAAGCTCGAAGAAGATGTCTAATACTATGAAGATCAAGTATAACAATAGACAGATAATTCCTACCTTCTTGTTCAGCTTAAATTTAAAAGATGCGATGACCGTGAATAGGATGATTATGCAAATGACTAATGAAAGTACGCTGTACGAAAGAGCCCCGGACACGATCTTCACGGAACTCCCAGTGAGCAGACACTTCACTAGCCATGGTAGACCCAGGCAGAGTAGAATATCGAGAATGTTCGCCCCCAGAGTGTTGCTCATCGCCATGTTCCCGTCACCTGCAAATACAGAGCTTGGTTAGGGAAATAATTCTAACAAATTCCATCGAAGCAGTGATTCTCGACCTTGTGACACTGTTGCACGACTTAATAACAAAAGAAATTTATGATAAAGCAGAGATTCAAAGATAGACAAAATTAGGCTCACGAAAGATAGGACCAGGCCTCACCCTGTCTCGCTAAAATCACGATGGACGCGAGTTCCGGTATGTTTCCTCCACCAGCCAGGAACGTGATGCCCATGATGGAGTCTGGGATGCCTATGGTCACTCCAACGACCGTCATCATCCAGGAGAGCAAGTAAGATGCTATCGCGATCCAAATCACGCACATGACGAACGTCAAGGGGTACCAATTCTTGAACCGTTCGCGTCTAGTGTCTGGTACCGTCACGAACAGCAGGAACTTCAACGGCCAGTTCAACAAGAACCAGCATTTCAACAGCACTTGCTTCTCCGTTGGCCATGCAAACAGGTTTTCTGCAAACGACCAACGAAACGATAGATTTCGATGAAATTGAAGTACGTTGTGGTCCACGCAAAATTAGGGGTAGTTTAAGTCATGGTTTTGCCAAATTCAAATTAATTAAAAATATACAGGACCTGAAAGTTTGCTCTTTTGGTCTTTTATAAAAATGTACGCAATTTAGGGATGACAAGTACCTATTTCCTCGGCTTTTTCCGATCTCCCAGATTGGCTAGCAATGTCCAGGTCGTGTCGTCTATTTTGTTGATGTTCTCGTACAACGGTTATCCCATTCTCTAGGTAATCTAAGCCGTTCTTGAAACGTGGCTTGGACAAATCCACGTGCGACGAGCTCTCGATGACACTGACCACTAATCAGTCATCGAAAAGAAGTTGCTTTAATTTTTGCTTATAACAGGGATGAAATTAGCTGCATACGCAGGGAGAACGTGTACTTACGCACCACAGTGGAGCCTTTCCCCTCGCTGGAGCAAGATCGCAGGGCCCATTTACCACCGAACAGCAGGACCAGGTAAATAAAGAACAACGCTAGCAAAACCGTCGCTTCGTACCACTCGATCAGCCCGTCCCACATTATCACTACCAAAGTTCCAACAGATATCACGTACACAATACAATCTCGTGACAATATTCGCCATTCTAATTGTATCGCCTGTTGAAAGGTGTAAAAGGATTAAAAGAAAGAAAAAACAAGAAAAAGGAACAACGACTCGGATCGTGAATTAGGGTTGAACTTGGACCGGTTATCAGACGGAGATAAGAGCGAGAGAAAAAAATGAATTAGAATTAAAGAATGTAATTGCAAGGCGCAAAGATAACAGTATCACCGATAGATAGATCCGATATGATTGGATATTGATAGTTAAGATGAGATTCATCGAGATACTTCTTTATCTATGTAGAAACATCACAGATAGAGTAGGGGAGCTGTCTTCTAACGACTCTATTTATAATATCTATGTGTTTTTCCACCGTTCGACGAAGGAGAAGTGAAAATAATTCGTATTATTTAGTCTATAAGATCGAAGAGTGAACTTTTGGACAGCGGTACGTACACAGTCTGATAAATAACCGAACTGAAGCTGTAAAAACTGGTGGTATTATTAGTACAAATGTTATTTTTGTATAAAGCAGGTATAAAATATAGAGAAAAAAGCCACGAACTTCCTGAAAAGGGTTTGTAAACCCTTGGCAATAAATTGGATTTAATATTTGCTTCTTTAATGATAAAAAATGGATCCGCAGAATCTAGACACCAGGATCTTTGTAATAAACTAACTACCTACATTTGCTCCGCCGCTCTATCATGTCTCTACAAAAAATTGAATAGATGCATCCAACAAACGTGGTACAAACATTAAGTACTATCGAGACTTTAACAAGATGACAATATAAAGAGTATAGTTTATTCATAAAAATGTCCGTGTGTATGGCACTGACAGAAGGCTTCACTAATAGCCAGTTGACGTTGATCCCAGCACCATCGTCGGTTTTATTTCTGATGGCGATCGCAAACATCATCAAGTAGCAAATTTCACGTACTAGATACATCTCTAACCGCGATCGTTCCTTTAAAATGATATTAGGAAAATATATTCATCGAGTCGATACGAGAGAATCGTTTACTGAGTCGTCAATGTGTCGCCGGTATCTGGCCACATCTCTCTCGGTGTCATCGGTAGCGCGATATATAGTACTTATAAAATCGGTAAAAAAAATTCGATCCAGTTATTTATCAGGCAACCTGCGTACACGTGGACCACGGGGTACGAAGTGACGCATGTACTATACTTACGTGAAGAGCAGTCAAGGCCCCGCAAGCTGGAGTTGCGAAAGTGTCAAACACGGCGCTACCGACCACGGTACCGACTCCCAGATCAGATTCGGTGAGAAACGTGCCGATTAAGTTAACGAACATTTCGGGAAACGAGCTAGCCATCGCGAGGAACGTCGCTCCAGCGATGTCGGTGCTTATGTTCATTCGCTTGCATATTCGTGCGAGGGATGGTAGCAGATAATCGTCGCAAACGAATGCTATTAATACAAAACAGTAGAATCCGAGGAAGGCGTGCAACACCACTGCCCCGTGTTGACGTTCTTTATTCGTGAACAGATCGTCGGGAAATTCCCCCATAGAATAGTCGTTCTCCGCTTCCGGTTCATTCTGCGCGTTGATCCAAAATCGACGCCTCCAGTGGTTCTTAACCGGTCGCAAGCCATCGTTCTCCAACAAATTCGAGCGAACGGTGCTCGACGAGTGGCTGACAAGCGACTCTACAACGAAAGGTTCCTCCTATTTAATTAAAAACAATGGTACTGTCTTGTATATACATGCGTTCAACTTGGATGAGGTTGAATTCTGTTTTTAAATATTGCACCACATATAGCTTAGGTATAACAGATAGCCGTGGACGCCAGTTTAATATACCTAGTATAAAAACAGAATGGTAATATATTTAAAAGCTTTATTGAAGAATTGTAAATGCTCCTGGAGGGGCGTCGAATGTAATAGAGTTAAATATCTTTATTCAACGTCTCGACGAGGATTGAATGCGTGCCTTTGAATGAGATTTTTCTTGCCGTGTACAAATTAAAAGTTATAGTATGGGGTGAGAGCCTTTCCTTCTTCATTTTCCCAATTTAATTGATGTTAGGAAAACCCGAGATGTTTAATAAAGATATTTGTACAAGAATATACCATTGTATTCAATTGGATCTATATCCTACGACCATCTTCGAGGTTCTGAGTTCCTTTTATTTGGAAAACGAAGACCAGGGATGGAGGAATGGAGATAGGGATGAATTACAGAATTCTCTTAAATGCAAATATACATATATATATATATATATACATGGATACGTATATGTGGATACACAAACGTCGTATAGATTGAGTTCAGCACTCACCGTTCCCGAGAAGCCCGCAAATACCCGGGAAGCACACAGATAACACAATAATCCACGCGCAACATCTGGAAAACCGTATATTCATCACGCAAACCGTCGTTTCCGATTATGTCCCGGGGAACATCGACCTCCGATGCGAGTTCTTTACTGAAATACGTTAAACTACTTCTTCAGAAGCAGTTTGCGCGGCTAATGGTACATTCTCACTGATTACGCTCCCTTCCTAACGACCATCTGCGCGTCGTTATTATCTCCTTGACCATCAACGATGTTGTCCTCGGCGTTGATAACAATAGCGAAATCCAATTTAAAAAATATATTACGTGAGAAACTATTGCACAGTTTTTAAGTGGTCGGGTAATGCTTGAAACGTATCGACGTAATTTGCTATGATATTTCTTCGTTCGATAAGTAGAAGCTTGTGCGACGAATGTTCGTCGAGAATTTTTAGTGGAAGTAAAAGGAAGGCGTTTGACGGCGCGAAACAATTATTTTCGCGTAAAAAACATTTACATACGGAATTATGTTTTTCCATTCACTTCGCATATACATACATCGACTCATCCGCATCACGCTTCGAGGCGGATAGGGTTCGCATAGGACGTGGTTTGCATTGTAACGATTTGTTACGATTAAGTAAAGCAAACTTTAGGACTTAAGTTGCTTCGTAGGAAACGTATCCGCCGTAGAAGCGGTACCATAGCACGGCATATGGTTCTCAGAAGATGAATTGATCTGCTAAACTAAAAATATTTTTTCTAAATATTTTTATCTAATCAAAATATTTACAAAACGGTGGAGTAGATCGATTTAACTTCCGAGACTCACACATGACACCAGCTGTAAGTACACGTGCAACAGTTTTGACAAACAAACATACACGCGCATGTGTACATTACATACATATACGTAGGTGGACTATACTGTGAAACGTAATGTTAAAAAATTTGTTACGAAATTCCATTTGCGATACAACATCCCACCACATTCATTCCGTACTGTATCATCCAACGATCGTGGTCGTTTCAAGGTCAGACAAAATTCTTCTCTAAATAATAATTTGAATAACAAATGAAATACTTTAAATCCGCTATTCGTTACATAAAAATTCTCATCTAAATTGAATAACAATTAAATAAATTTTGCACGTAAATCGCTAGATAAAGCTTTCATTCACCATCTATTATTCGAATAAAATTCTGTCCATCTCTGATCGCGATGCTTACTGTGTACATGCGTGAAAGTATAAAATTGTGCTATAGCGTAACGATTCGCAATCGCACGCGTTGGCGCGCCAGGGTTTGTTTGTTACTTTACTATATTTTTCTTGGTGGACTTGTCTTTACCATACAAGGCATCTAGAAGCAATCCTATGAACACTGTGAATGTACCTAACCACTGTCTAAAAGTCAAAGTATTGCCAAAGATCAATATCGACCCTAGAACTGTAAAGAATTTTCGGGTAGTAGTTATGATCGAGCACGGTAACGGGCCGAATTCTATGACTGTGAGAAATATAAAGTACTGTCCGATTGCACCTGCTATAGAGAAAGTACTTATGAGCCATATGGTTGACGGATGCCTGTGTATGAACTGAATAAATTCAACCAGCTCTCCAGAAATTAGAATGACAGTACCACTGAATATCACAGACCACATGTTCATGTTCAGCATCATATGTCCAGACTTGGAATTGTGCTCTGCTCTTACTCGTTCCTGTACAGCGCTAGTTAAACCATCCATCGTTAATGACAGTAACAACAACAGTTCTCCAAATGCTGTTTGTCCTTCTGCTGGTTTCTTTGACACACCACCATCTTTGTACATGAACAAAGCTACACCAATCACAACTAAGAAGACAAACAAGTACTTCCTAACTGGATAAACCTGGAAGGTAATGCACCAATCGTTACAAAAAATAACTTCCCCAAAATTACAGTGTGTGGAATACGAAACCTATTGGATCGATATATGAATAATGTTCCTGTCTACAAAATATATTCATGCATAATGCGAGACAAAGCTAATACCTTGTTCCCTAGCAGCACTCCAAGTATCATCACAGGAATGGGTTTACCAGCTTTCCCAATAACTTGTGTTGGATAATTGACAAACTGTAAAGCCATGTTACTGGACACCATGCCTAGTAAATACGTGAGCGCAGATATCGCGTAATATATGTTCGGAGTAGTGTCTTCGCCCTGTTTCATAATTGTCAATAAACTAGTCTTGGCGAACAGATAGTTGACCAGACATTGAGCAAAGACTAAGGTGAACGTGTATGTAAATTTTTCACTGTTCTTTTCATCTCCGTACTGTCCCCGTGTGATCTTCTCTTGTAGCATAGCGAAGTGGAAGTAACATACAAAAATACCGAGAGCACAGAGCAACAGCTTGAAACGTCTCGAGGAAGCCATTGTGATCGTACACACGTGATGTGCCAGACTGGTCACGAATTCTCCAGTTTCGATCCCGGTTTGTTCAGGGGTCAATATCACGCCGAAAATGAAAACATTCTACACGAATGGCACTTAAATAGTACGTGGCAATTAACGGTAGGTTATGTTCCACGCGAATCATACGCGACCACATCGTACGCTCCCAAGAATATCAACGTGTCAACAGATGGCAGCATCTTCGATTTATCTGTAGGAACTATAGTTCCTATAGCTCATGCTATGCGGCGCGTTCTTTTCGCATAAATTTAAAACGCTATATTCGTGTTAGATGTGTTGTTGTTAAAACAAAAGTAATTAATTCAAAAGACATCCTATCGGTTAACATCGTTTATTAACATTGCAAATTCAAATTATATTCTCATGTATGTAAATATATAAATACATTTAATTCCTACATATCTACAGTGCTTCTGATTCGGTCTATTTGCAAACTGAATGGACCGAGGCTGACCCTCTGGTGGCAAGTACGAGAAGATCCTTTGCATCTACACAATCTTTTTGTCCTCGATTTCACCGACATTGTTTGTCGTCTGCCATGGAGAATGACAGTTTAGTTGACCGTGGTGTTTATCCAGATTTATCATCAGTAACTATTTGTAATTATAACAACCGGTGCCAGGAGATTAGCTCGAGCTACTTCACCGATTTTATGTGTAAACATTCTCCAATAAAATGAAGAGAGGTTCGATATCATCGATTCTGAAAGTAAAATCGGCATTGTTCGTTTGCGCAAACATGGTGCTCATGTTGTGCTTTGTAGCGGGAAGCTTCGAAAATGATGATTCGAACGAGGAATCTTTTCACTGTGGTAAAGGATCGAGCAGACAAACGAAACAGACAGATGAATCACGAAACTATTGTACGGTACCAAAGGATGTTCCTCGTATATTCGATGGAGAAAACATCGATCGTGTAGATCGCTTGAAAAATATGGCCCTGATAGAAGGAGGCAGTTTTGCAATCGGAACAAACGATCCAGTTTTTGTGGCTGATGGCGAAGCACCGAAACGACAAATTCAACTGGATAGTTTTTATATAGACGAATTGGAAGTGAGCAACGACGAATTTTCAAAGTTTGTCAACGCGACTGGCCATCGAACAGAAGCGGAAACATTCGGGGATTCTTTTGTATTCGGAGGACTACTGAAAGAAGAAGTCAGAGCGAATATACCAAACGTCGTAGCTCGAGCACCTTGGTGGTTACCTGTAAATAATGTGACGTGGAAACATCCGGAAGGTCCTGGTTCCGATCTGACACGTACGTATGCTCTACTTTACTTCTTTCAATCGCGCGAAATAGGGATATTCGATTCTTTAGAAAAGATCGAACGTCGCTATTTGAGATTTTCTGTAATCTGTTAAAAATAGCTGCAAATAAAATCGAATGATCCAGACAGGATGGATCACCCCGTCGTTCACGTATCGTGGAACGATGCAGTCGCCTATTGTAAATGGTTAGGCAAAAGATTGCCTACCGAAGCGGAATGGGAAGTGGCTTGTCGTGGGGGGCTCTCGGATAGATTGTATCCATGGGGGAATAAATTTGTTCCAAATGGTCAATACAGGTACGAAGGAAAAATGGAAAGACGAGGTTGATTTCCTGACTAGAAATGATTTTCAGAGCGAACACGTGGCAAGGTGATTTTCCAAACAATAATACTGAGGAGGATGGATACGTGAGCACTTCGCCTGTTACGGAATTCCCGCCAAATAAATATGGCCTACGCAACATGATAGGAAACGTCTGGGAATGGACGTCAGATTGGTGGACGACCGATAATATGAAACGTGGTGGTCCCACGAATCCCGTACGTGCAATAATACTTGGTTTCGTTATTCTTATGAATATTTCTTTACGAAACATATTTATCTAGGATGATGGGCTACCTTAAGTGTACTTGCTCCCAGTTTTGTAATCCCAATACTCTACTCACGCTTTATTACTCCCTTCTACTTCCTCAGCTTGAGTACGACATAATTATATGGGCACTCGGACTATCCAGACATATTGATATACTAGAAAGTATTCAAAGGAGATCTTTACGTTTTCCTCCTCTCCTATGGGTCAACTTGATCATAACTACAGTGCCATCATGTACAGGTTCAGGGTACTCTCACTCAGGGATAGACGCACAATACATGAAATTGTTTTTATTCAGAAGCTTCTTACTAATATAATTGATTGTGCACCTCTTTTTGGACTTGTGCCCTTTCACATTCCTCCCAGGACCACTAGGTCCTCATATCTATTTCATCAATTTGTTTCCTTGTCTAGATACTGTCACCTCAATACTATTGTCCATGCCTGTGCTTCAGTCAATTAGTTTAGTTCAGACAGTGATATGTTTATTGACTCTATTGACTCTACTAAACATAGGCTACATAACCTTTTTATTAGCAATTCCGCTATTCACAGGCGATAACTTTGTTATGATTGTGTGTTTGTTAATTTTTGTTTGTCTTGACATCTGTCAACTGTCGTTATTTATAATTGCTACACTGTAATAATTTCATAATGGGCTATGCCCGTATATATGGAATTAAATAAATAAATAAATATTTTCAGACTGGTCCAACTCGTGGTACTGACAAGGTAAAGAAAGGTGGCTCCTACCTTTGTCACGAGAGCTATTGCTTCAGGTACAGATGTGCTGCTCGAAGTCAAAATACACCTGATACGACGGCTGGAAATCTTGGCTTCAGATGCGCTTTATCTATTTGATCTTTATTTAAAAAATTATCAATTTTTTTTCCAAATAAACAATACTTGCATACGCTTTGTGTCTTCTTTTTAATCTTTCTGACAAATACCACGTTTCCCGTAAAATGTTTTTTTAACACATCGAAAGAAATTATTTAATTATTTTTAGGGTTTCATTTTCTCTTTCATGTAAATCGCCTCCTAGCGATGAAAAATCTAAAACACAAGAGGGCGAAGTAGCTCTCAAAAGTAGGCACAATAAAAAATAAACAAACAATTAATTCAGCCTGTTCACCGCTAGGTGGCGATTTACATGAAAGAAAAAATAATACTTATAAACATTTGAAATTATTTAGTCTATAATATGTGCACGTGTGAATACACAAATGTTTATAGAATATTTCTATATATCAATTTACTTTCTATATATTCACCGTAGAACTGGAGTTATTATAAGTAAATAGTAACCTGTGTTACTTCATAAAGATACTTTGCTTTATCAAACATTGCACGTAGTTTTATTACCAGAGTTTTTTTCTTGTTGGATTTATTTACACTTGTTAACCTTGTTATCTGTTTTACAAAATGTACATTGAAAAATTAATTACCTAATTATAGGTCCACCTACTTATGCATTACTAAGATTACTTCGGATGTATTCGACTGCCCTCGATCCGACTCGGTTCGAGTGATTTAAAACTATCGGGCGTCGGCTCGTGATCTACGTCTAAAATTGTGTGAATATGTCTTTATGTTTACATTTTCAACAAACAAGTAAAATCTTCTTAGACGATCACGATCGTTCATAGATCAAATTATTGTGCATTTTTATAGGTAGTGCCTTGCCCAGTCTCGCCTAATGCGAGATAGCACGTTTGATATAGTGGCTGTATATAATTTCTGTAACTAACCTTGTTGCGTACGAGTAAGAGTTGTTTCATAATATTGTTTTAATCGAGAATAAAGAAGGTATGTGGGAATAAGAAGAATTTATTGATTTTATTAAAAAACAGGAAGTGATTGACGAGACAACAATATGAATTACGGAAAGAAATCACCCAGCATGGGGACGCCCTCGGTATATTCGCACGTCACCACGCGCAGCAGTGCTAATTTAAAATCTTCACGATCCGTGCGTAGTGTCAAAATACCCTGGTATCAGAAACCAATCTTGACACATGCTTATGTGCTCGACATTCAAAGAGGAGCCATGTTAACTGCAGCATTTTCATTGGTACATATTAAATGGAGCATCTATACGACCTTTTAACAAGTTTCTAACAATATATACCTTCTTGCAGTGTTTGGCTATGTTTACAATTTGCACCGCAATATTTGATCTTTACTGTCTATCTCAAGCTGCACCAGGTTCAACGCACTATGGTTACTATGTAATATCGTATGAATTTGTTTATGTAGGAAATCAGCATGGTAAGAATAATTTTTAAAGCTCTGATATTTCATAAAAAAAAAGCAGAAGTACCTATACATACAAATCTCTTTCAATGTTTTATTTCAGTGCGGAATGCTCTTGTTGTTTTTGCAATATTCTCCATGCTTGGGGGAATGGCAGTGTTTGCAACATCTCTGATACTAATAACAGCCTTGCGAAAAGAGCACGAAAAGAAGATGGTTCCTTGGCTCTACAGTTTTGCTGCTTTCAGTATTTTCAGATTTTTTGCATTTTTATTCTTCAGCACAGTGAATGATATGATATTCGCCTATAACATCATGATGTGTCTTTTGTGGACGATATTTGTTTTAATTTCTGTTTACGGGTGGCTGATCGTCTACTCCCTCTATATTGAATTGAGCGACCTCACAAGATTAGAGGATTTTGCGCATTTAAGAGTAAGTATTCTGTCAAATATTTCGAAAAAAAATTTGTCTACAACTGACTTCAATTTTAGATTGGCACCATGCAGTCGCTGAATGCGTCTACTACTCACTCCATTGCTGGTTCTCGACCGACGACACCTCATAGCGCGGTGTCGACGATGCCAGCCAATTAAATATGAAAGTTCTCGTCATTTTTATCTATCACTGTGGTCAATAAGTCGCGTTACATATACAGTGGAAATACGACACTGCCTTAATGCCATGTACACCTACGTTGGTTGTGCGTTTGTAGTCAATCCGTCCACGTCTCGCAAACGTCCATACGTTATAAATTCCGTCCAGAATTATTATTATTAAATATAGAATTGTAAGTGTACGAAGTAAGAACCCTACGACAAACGATTCGTACTTTCGTTGTAAAGAAAAAGCATCGTTTATTAGGAAGAAAGATGAATTACTTGTATTTATATTGACTTTTATTACGCCTTATATTTTTATTAATAAAATTTGCACGAATATTCACTCGTAATTGTCCCTCTACTTGTTTCCTGTATCTGCCGTTCATCAGTTTGTTATTTCTTGCTACGTTTAATACTTTCCAGTAAACTTAACATAAAATTCGTGGAATCAAAGTACGGCCCATACACTGAATCAGAAATTAGCATAAGTACGAAAATAACCTACGATGATTCGATTTCTTCGAAAGGTGGGCGTGGAGCCTGTGTCGACTCCGAAGGAGTTCCGTCTACGTTAGTAGCATTTTGATGAAGACTCGAATTCTGTTCTGCTCGTTCGCGAGAAGTCAGAGACAGGTAAGTTTCTCTTAGCATGCTTGACATCGTGTAGAAGATCACGTATACGAAAAGTATAGTTCTTCCGACGAGGGTTAAGAGGGATAAACCGATCGCTATAAATATCTGCCAAATTATTCCGAAAGTGGCTGTTAATATGTACAAAGCGATCGCGAGACACATTTTTCCACGGAAGCTATTTCATTTGGACAAATTAATTAATTTGTTTTCTCGCTTTCTTTTTATCGCACACAAACCTACGACAGCAATACGTGAATCGGATAGCTTCGGGAAAATAAAACGGCACAGACTCTATTCATCTCTTTTTCGTTCTCCGTATATAGAACTTTCAATCTTGAATCCTAGCCTTGATACGATTTCGATTGAAACTAAACAGTTATAAACGGTTTTTGGCGATTAGTAGCAATTTAAATTCCGCGGGATTAGTGCAACATTTAAATTCTCCGCCGGTTGTCTTAAATTGTTTGTAACTATTTAAATAGTGCATAACGATTCAATACACTTATAGGGGAAGATTCCTAGAAGCCTAAGCTTTAATTTGAGTATGCAAAAGTTCATGAATTATTTGTAAATAATCGATAAACAGTCGATTAACAAATGAGTGTACTCTGCGCATGCGCATTGCTGTTTACAGCGCCGGTGCTCTCTATCCTTCTCGCACAGTATATCTTTCTCTTTTGCACAGTTACGAGCGTAGACCTCCACTAGCGTTCTGTTATTCTATTACTCAATCGGAGCTTCCCTCATTCAACCGCTAGATGGCAGCACCGGCGCGAAATTTAAATTTTGTACCTACTAATCGCCGAAAAACGTTTATAACTGTTTAATTTTAATCGAAATCGTATCAACACTGGTTCTTGAATGTTGCTAATGATCTATACTATCTTCCACGAGTACCAAGGTGTATTCTTCATATGAAAAAAGTTAATAAACAAGAGAATAAAGCGAATATTTCTAACGAAGTAACGCGTAGCCAAGACTGACATCCTCGATGATCGTTTAATAAAAACGAGATCGTAACAGAAATTTGTCTTGAATGTTGCAACGATCTATACTACCCTTCGCGAGACGTAAAAGTTAATAATTCATTTATAGAATGTAACAAACAATCGAGCGAAGCAAAAATTCTCACTGAAATCCTTGATGATTGCTTAATAACTATTGAAATCGTAACAAGAATGATCCTTGAGTGTTACTATCGTTTTATGTACTACTATGCTACTATTTACCATCAATGGAGAAACTAATAAATTATTAACTAATTATGAACGATTCTCAGTGAAAAAAGACACGTTAACGACACTTTATTCGATTGTTCGATAACATCTCTCGTTCGTTAATGACAATATTTTATATTTGATATTGTTTTTCGCAGTAGGATAACGACATTCATATTGAATAAAACGTCAATTTATTTATTTACTTCAGTTCATTTGAACGGTAGAAATCAAGTCAATCAACGCTCAATGTTTTCATTGCAACGTCATGGACAACGGGCTGTAACGTTTACGTTTTTCGATAAATCTTTCCATAAAAATTTGTACATCATACTTCCAAGAATGAAAGTTGTACGTTGTATTTTGTATACAGGGTGAGTCTTATAACGTGACGACCTCAAATAACTCATAAGGTATTCGTTGTACGATAAAATGTTTCAAACAAAAGTTGCATGGTATCTAGGGAGACATACAGTGATGTAATCTGTTTTTTACTACCTTACTTTTTTATTGAGATATCAGGGTCACTTTAGTTTTTTAAACGTCTGACATTTTTTTTCGAATTCGGATAAATCATAAAATTTTGTGTAAAAAAAGTATTACATGAAGTGGGACTTCAAATGAATAATTATCGAGATACCTTCAAATTAATAATCTTCTATTAAGAAATACGCTTAGTCAACGTGATTCTTAGCACGACTTTATTCACGTCGGTAGATCATGTCTGTAAACAAGTTCGCTGTTAAATATTAATAATCATCAACACGAAATGCCTATTTAGTATCTCGGTAAGCGTTAAAGTCGTATTGAGAATGATGCTACATTTTTATTACGATGTTCAGTTACAGTTAAACAACGTTATGATAATTGTATATGGTGCGTGTGAAGAAAATGCTATAAGAGCTAAGATCTTGTACCGAGCTAAGTATCCTGATCGAAATCACCCATTGCATTCTACCTTCTTAAGGTGTAGTCGAAGACTCAAAGAACACGGCAATTTTAATGTACAGAAACGTAAAAAAAAAAATATACATATAATAATATCATATAAAAATATTAGACATTCCATTTAAAAAACTGAAAGTGACCCTAATATCTCAATAAAAAGAGTAAAGTAATGAAAAACAGATTACAGCACTGTATGCCCCCCTAGATACCATACAACTTTTGTTTGAAACATTTTGTCGTACAACAAATACCTTACGATTTATTTGAGGTCATCACGTTATAAGAATCACCCTGTATATGGAGAACGAAAAGGAGACGAGTAGAATCCGTGTCGTTTTATTTTTCCAAGGCTGCAACATCGACACGGGTACCTGGGTCTCGTAATTCTTTAATCCTAATTAATACTTGGAAAAAATAAAGCGATATTTATAGGATTATATTTGGTATATAGTTGAGAAAATAATCAGAAATTAATTGACGTTATTGTTGCAAAGATGGGGGCCCCTCCATCGGGGGGTCATGTTTCGTCGGACACTTAGGTACGCTACTGGAACAAAAAGTGTAACGTATCGATAACGGCCAATCTCGAAAGACAGATTCGTTGATATATCCCGTACGAAAGCGTGAACTTCTCAAACGTGCATTAACATTAATTTTGCGTGATCAGTAGCTGGTATCTTGATATCATCTTTCGCGTTTAACGATCGTTTATCAGTTCGATAGTTTTGTATCGACAATTGTGCACTCGATTCTACGACTTGGAGGTTATTGTCTTTGACAATGTAACTTCTATCCAATTTCCATCCCCGTGTATTCATGCAGTGCCTGGTAAGTGAATAATACGTAAATAAATAACTTGGGACGTGGCTAAAGGGAAGGGATTATGGAACACGATAGAGCAACAAACTCTCATCATCGTTTCTGCTCCCACGTCGGTCTCCATATCGAAGAAGAATAAAATCAAACTCGCGATTGCTTAATGCTGATTTTGGAAGTTAATTAACGTTGCGTAACATGGACCTAAAGTTGCATACTAAAAAGGATATACCAAAGATGCAACCAAAAGATTCTTAAAGAGAACATTATTGTTTTGCATTTATTTAGTTGGAAGGATATAGAGACAACTTTTTCTACATGTATCGGACGTCGTTCAGGTTATGTAGATCGTATAAAAAAACCGCAGACGCGTATGGTGCAAAACACAGAAAAAAAAATGAACGAAAGAAAAATATCTCGACATTCCAGTACATTTCCAGTACAGATTAAAAAATGTTATGACGTTCTATTTATTCATTAACCTGTCAAGAGAGGGATGGGCGATACATATATATTGTTGTAAACACACAAAAACCTAATTAATACATAAAATGCTGCTGAAAGATGTTGAACAAGTTTATTGCTCGGCGACCATATCCAATCAGGGCATAGAAAACAGCAGTAACTTGTCCGTAATTGCATTATTATTGTCAATTATGGCGTCGAAAAGCCTCCCCACCGCGCGATAAAAGAGCCAGATAACGATGAATAGCGTGGTATACTTGAGAAGGTTGTGAACAAAGTCGAATCTAAGAAAAAGATCATTCCATTGCATCGATAATTGTATGTTTCATGAAACATTCTCTGGTAAAGAAACAATTTTTTAGACAGTAATCAGAACAGATATCTTTGCTTTTTAAATATTAGTTACCTGGCCATTCGAAGTCTCGCACGAGATATCGTGCTCGGATCGTCTTTAAAGATGTACATTCTCAATCCACTTATGGACTTCAACATGAAATCTTCCCAGTCGAAGTGGCTCATCGAGAACGCGTACAACTCACGATCCTTCGGAGGGAGGGAGTCCCAGAGGTCTTTGGTGTTGTCGCAGGAAAATTTCCAGTCGTGCACGCTAAAGTAACTGGTCAGCGCGGAGAACCTATGCACCTTTTTGTAGATTTTCAGCATCCTGCGAAAAAGAAACAATATTCGATGAGGAATTTTAAAAAAGTTATAGATAGTAGTGATGAGCAAAATCCTATGCTTCGAAGTTTCCTTTTTTGGAAAATATTCAAAAGAGGAAACGAGACAAATATGTCGGCAAACTTCAGATCTATTCGAAGCCTAGGGTTTTGCCCCATCTCTGCAATGAAGGAGTTAGAAAAAGCTCCCCTTCGTATTTATTACTCGTACGTAATATTTCAAAGAGCATATGGTTGTCTGGTTGCGTTAGAGAACCTAACAATCACCTAGGTTTCTTGCCAGTGAGCATCATCGCGACGTCGACGACCAAGGCTGGTAGTAGATGAAGAATAGCTACTACAACAAAGTACGCGTATACATTTTTAACGGCGATAAAGGTGTAGCTCCAGATGCTGTGCACGCTCGGAATCTCTCTTCCGTATTTCATAGCCAGATGCATGTAATGACCCCAGGTGATCCCATCGCCCCACGAAGAGAGGTAGTTGTAGATCGGTGGATCGCCTGATCGATCCCTACAGACAAGAAATTCGTCAGTTAAACGCACCTTAGCACAAAATTGATACAAAAATATTCAATCCCTCTTCTGCTTAACACTTTCGCTGCGGATGAAAATAAGTAGCCGTTCGCTGGGAGCTGCAATTATGATATTTTTTTTAATGAAAAATTTCTTACAAATGTTCTAATATGATTGTTAAACTAAACACAAAAGAACAGACCAACGTGAATGCTTAGATCGTACTGACTGTCTAAATACAACTAAACCGACTAAAAAAGCAAAGGACGCGCATGTGCGTCATTCGCACATGGTAAGGGCGTTAACCCTTTGCACTCGAGAGGTGACTCTCAGTCACCATTAGGTTTCACGCAGCAAATCTACATTACCTAATGCTTCTTTAGGTTTAATTTCTTTGGAGCTCCAAGTGTCAATAAAATGATTGTCGACGAGGTAAAGGTGACCTTATTCTCAAATCTAGATAGCTTAGAATTCATGACAATAGAATGCTAAGAAACATCTCGAGTTGTTGGCAGATACCAGGAAAAACGGCTTCGAGAGCAAAGTGTTAACTTTCTATTAGATTCTGAGAAGAGAAACATAATAATACCCTTTGGAAATGTTTCGTTGAAGATGATTACCTGAAACGTTTGGTCGCGACTGCCCAAGCGGTAACGATAAGAGCGTTAACGGTATAATCAGCTGGAACCAACTCTGCCCTGCGATTTGTGTCCATATTCATGGTCCTCAGGAAGCCGATGCCAGCCGCTGCGAGCGCCCCAGTAGGTCCATAAGCGTTATCCACCCAGCCCTCCAATGGTTCCTTGTACGTCGAGACCACTGTTTGAAACGATATCCAAGTACATTTAACATCTTAGCTGATACACATATCGACTCCTATTCTTTAGGGTTACCTATGGATGGTCGAAATATTCCTACAGGTAACTCCTTCTCGTATCGTCGCACCATCTGCTCTGCGATGCACTTGGTGTAAATGTAGGTGTTGGGATAAGACCCAAGAATTTTCTTTTCGACATCGTTCACCTCTTGGTCGGTGAAATTCTGCATCAGCTGCATCGTTTCCTCTTCTGTTTAAAAAGAAAAAAAGAAACAAGATGTAATATCGTTCTTCTTCGATATCGAATTTAGAATTCTCAAGAGATCGATTTGCTAACCGGACATGGGGGCTGGATAAAACTTCTCGTCGATGTTCTCGCGATTACAATTACTGTAAGCAGTGGAAACATGCATCACGACCTGAAAGACAATACCAAATGATTCACTCGATAGAACATATCAAATATTCAGAAATCAAAGAGACGAAAAATTCAATACGAAGCGAAAAAACAAAAAGAAAGTATGTAGATACTCGAAGAAAATTAATGGATCGAAGTAAAAATGAAGTATGCGCTCATAATACCAGTTCGATAATATATGACAGAGAAAAAAGGGGAAAAGGTGTAAAAACAAAAACAATAAATAGAAAGCGATACTGGCAACGTGGGATTTATAAAAGGAGCGAAGGACATCGTTCTGTGAAGTTGTACGACTGAGGAATTGATTATTCATTCTTTGTTAGTAGCTTTAGCGTAGTTACCTGCAGATTGGACATCCGTTTACAGAGTTCCATCAGTTCTTTCGTTCCTCCAATGTTCACCGCGATCGCCTTCTTTATTTTTTCATCGAAACGAACCGTGGCTGCCACGTGGAACACCACAGTGACTTCCTGCGCTAACAAATCTGCATCCGAGGGGGATAGTCCTAATCCAGGTAACGAACAATCGCCTGGGATCACTCGAACCTTCTGCTGGTACTTCGGTGCTTCTCTTCGGAGACGATCGAACAGCTTTTCTCCAACAGAAATATTTTTTTTTTAATCACAGTAACACTTTAGTACAGAAGTTTTCCTTGTCACAAGGCTTTCGGTTACTCTTTCGAACGTATCAAGTTTGGAAACTCGCAAAATCATATTTATCAATCAATGTAATGGATGTTTCTATGGATGATTCGACTTCTACGCGTTGCAGATCTGTGTATTAGCGATCGATTCCTGTTATCTATGTTCCCCCAGTCTGTAGGAGGGCGGAGCAAAGAGAGGTGAAAGTGGCGTTCGGCAAAAATGAAAAGAAGTGCACGATATTTGTACGATCCAGGATAATTGAGTGCAATTTGCATCGAAAAATATTGCCGTTCCTTTACTAAAACGTTTAATTTGTTACAGACGTGACATTTTTTGTAAAGTAGCGAGTAATTAGGGTACAACTCAGCAGATGATTGTTGTTTACTCCGAGGAGATTAATTGCTGACTTAAGAGACTATCCTGAATTAGGGGATCTAAGAAAAAAATAATTAATTCTATCGAACTTTTTATCCTATTTTCATACATATTTGATTAGTCTGTACAAATTTATTCAACAAGAAATATTCAAATTGAGTCGACTGTGACGCACATTTGTAGAGCACCTCACAATTAAAACTTCCTATAGGCGGGAAAGATGCAGGTCGTAATTTTGGTTTGACACAAAAGAACCAAAAGAAATTTTCATTTTCATGCATTTTTCTTCTATGTGAACTAAGAAAACGACCTGCATCTTTCCCGCCGATAGGAGGTTATAATTGTGAGGTGTTCTACAAATGAGCGTCACAGTCGACTCAATTTGAATATTTCTTGTTGAATAAATTTGTACAGACTACTCAAATATGTATAAAAATAGGATAAAAAGACCGATAGAATGAATTATTTTTTCCAGCCTAAAAAAATTCACGAAAACCGCTTTTTTAAGACCTCCTAATTCAGGATACCCCCTTAAACTGTTTAAATAATTCGTATACACTTTAGGGAGTTCTGCAGGCTTGCATAAAGGTTCGATCAGTTTTAAAAAACACCGATACGAGAAGAGGATTTTGAATCGATAAACGCGGCGCAGCTCGTACGAAGCATTGAACGCAGCCAGAGACTTCAATGCCTGCATAAGGTGTCTACTCGTTAGACATAACGTCGCCGCGCATTTCACCAGATCAAAGCTCGATCACTAGGCGATACCAGAGATGACAAGGGTCTTATTTAAGAATAAAACTGTCACTCAAATAAAATTCTACAATCCATGAACGATACTCACAGGTTCTTCGAATATTCTCTCGAAGCGTCGCTCCGCAGTCTCGCCCTTCTTTGCTCTGGACAACGCGTAAACGTACTTGATTTCTGTGCACGTTCTGAGCAATTTTTCGATCAACAGCTTTCCCAGGAAACCTGTGCCTCCTGCGCACACATCGTTTTCTCAATACCAAGAACACGAAAAGAACGCGTTACGAGAAAAGAATCGACCGAATGTTTCCTCTAATTGCTCGATCGTGGTCAAATTAAAATACCGGTCCCTGCTTAATTAACTGTGACGAATAATCACGAGGATGCAATTAAAAAAGAGTTCGAGCTCCGGAATAGTTTCACACCTTGACAAATCTACTAACTTTTTATTTTCTTTTCGATTTACACTACAATCCTCAGGCTCCGGTGTCAATTATTTTATTTAAATAACAATCGTCGTCGTTACCTGTTACCAAGACACTCTGACCAGCGTAAAACGTGTTCACCAACGATTCTTGCTCGACCATAATTGACGTTCGATTACGCAGCCTCTCTGGTACTCTATCACCTGTGCCTCGTGCGAGACGGCCGAGACGCGAATTGAAAGATGCAACGCGGAATACTATGCGCGGCGTTCTTGTTTACAATTTTGCAGTCCGACCTTCCTGGAATTTTAGTGGGGGTTTGGAAAAAGAAAGCAGAAGGAATGCCAGACAAAGAGACCATGAACGAACGCTTTAACGAAGAAACTTACCGTACGGGATCGCGAAGAAAGCAACTTTCAACTAAGAGGCAAAGAAGGAGCCGATGGGCAAAAAGCTGGTTCCCGTTTATGGGGTTTGTACCAGCTGAAATCCTTCTGTGCCTGAACGGTGTCCGTAAGACATACATCACTCTAAACATTTCAAACTACTGGACACTCTATTCTCAGTAAAGCGGTAGCTCGAGCCTTTGAATGCGGAAACAATCTCGTTGAAACGTTCTTTGTAGTACAATATGGTCCATAAATTAAAAATCTTTATGTACTTCGTATAAACCAACAATTTTTAACTTTGCGAGTTTGCAAAAAAATTGCTTTATTATTCATTCTGATATAATTATACAAATATTTTACTTAGATTTCTGTTGACTCTCTGGTGTGTTTCGCAGTGGGTGTATCACAAAATCGTTTGACTTCAAGTGAAGGAATTCGTTCATTCCAAAGACAATCTCCATTTTCTATGTTACGTATACAGAAACTCGCTGTTTGTTTCCGAAGCTTGGGTTCATCAATTTTATTTTATCTACCCTCCTGGAATTTGGAGCTCGGTCTCCCTGGAGTGCATCCTGCAGCTGCATACTCTTAACATCATCTTCGATCCGCGAAGACGGTTTTCATCTATTACGGCATTTAGAATCACACTCGACCCCCGCATCGCCAGTGCGTTAACACCGTGCAACAATTAAGTAATTAAATTCAACGTTTACTACACACGACCGCGACAACAAAACACTGCACATTTGTAACTTAGTATAGTTATTCTGAATATATATATCCTTTTGTGTAAATTCAAAGTTTCTGTTGAGAATAAGCACTATGTGCCTATAATTTTGAACGTTTTCTGTAGTTGCGCTCGTCAACGCAGTCCCCTCCTTACCGGGGGTCGGCTTTGCCTGAGAAGAACACGGTTTATTGCACCCCCTGACCGTTTATAGTTTTTCCGACTCTCGGCAGGCAGTTAGCAGAAAACCTCTGATCGAAGAACATCGGTTCTGTCTTGTAAATTATAGCTTATACTTTTAAATATACACTTAGTTTAAAACTCTGTTGTATTTATTTCCTAAATAAATATTCAACAGTTTCCTAAGTCAATTACTAAACCTTCACGATATAACAAGCAATCCTAGCCTGTGTAACGATTCCACAACATAATAACTTTGTCGCTCGAGTTATTATTCAATTAAATTAATAAGTTGCGAGGCTTTATCCGCGACGCGTAGTATTCATCAACGATACGATTTAAGCTCAGTGTATTCAACCCGAATTCCCTAATTCAACCTATCTTGCGGTTACCCTTAACTGGGAGATACCGATTCCTGCAGCTATCTGACTTAATATCCGAGGCGTCTGCATTTGTCTCCAATAACTAACAACCAAAGACCCTAACCTACGGTTACCCTTTACTGGGAGATACCGATTCCTGCAACTATCTGACTTCACGTCAGAGTCGTCTGCATTGTCTAATCTATCCTCAGTCTTCGGCACCATTGGTACACAATAATTAATCGTATTGGTTCAATTCTCAAATCTATCCCACTCGCTGGGCTCAAACGCGCGTCGCTATCGCCCTGGCTCCTAACATCTACAAAAAATATTCCCTTTTATTAAAAAAAAAAAAACCATGAAGTCGATCTGAAACAGTCTCTGAGCAGAAGAGACGGTCCCCCTCTATGGAACAATTCACAAAGATTTTATATACTATACAAACAAAACTGTTTAAGAACGGTTATAGAAACGAAAAGAATATGTTGACAGCTATTAAAGGGTTAAGAGTTCGGGTCGTTCCGTCTGCGACGACCTAGAATCTTGTATTGTCCGTTGCTCAGGAGTTGGCGAGCAGCTACAATTGGTTGTCGCGTAACAGCGACATTTCTACTTGTATTTTCAGTATTGGCCGAGTCAGTCACATCTACAAAGCTACCGCGTGACGAAGGTCGTGAACAAGATAGAACGAGAGAGCAATAGTAACCAGTGCTCAAGCATAATCCTCTGTCCTTTCGGTCCCCTCTAGTTTGTGGGACCCACGCCAACTCCTGAGCAACGGTCTATACGTGTACTATAATAGATATATAAATATACTCCTCATTAATTTCCTAAAAAATCCGTTTATATACAATTATATTCTGTATGTTGATGATACAAAAATTGTATAAATTTTGTTTTTTATTTTATAAATAAGTGTGTAAACAATTTCCTCGATATACAATTCCTTGGCCAGGGAGGGCCTTCGCCAAGCGACCCTTCGCTGGACAAGCTTTTGCCAACACCTGCCGTGAACGACCAATTCGAGACACGAACGAGAGGAACGCGACGCATCGGAGCGTCGAATCGACGCTTTGGCCTTTCCCTCCCGTTCCTCCGAGTTGCTCTGTACGCCGGAAAGCCAGCCAGCGCCATTGTTGATCGAAAACGAGGGTCCCGCCATTGGTACCCGACGAGTGACATCGATTCGATTTGGTTCGAAAATGCAATAATCCATTCGACGCTGTACACTCACGCACACGCACGCACGCATTATTAATATTTATGTGGATATACTCGCAGATCGGCTACGCAGCTGGCGATATATAAACCCGGTAGAGGTAAAACACCGACAGCCAGCATATTCGAAACACGAGGTACGCGAGAATCAATTTGCACGCTTGGTGAATCCAGTATAATCTGCAAAGTAAAACGGCGGAAGTCAAAATTCGTTTCGACTACATCTTAAAGAAGATAGACGGAGTTTCGTTTACCTCTGCCATCTGACGCGTGCTTGTTCGAGAGACTCGATGGGATCCTTTATCAGATACACCCGAATACCTCGTATGTACGATCGGAAGTAAAGGTCCCAGTCGACTTCCGTGATGTCGCAATTGAAGTTGTGGCTATCCTCGGGGCTCATCTTCGCCAGCACCTGTTTAAAGTTCTCGTTCGTGAACTTCCACTGCCTTGTGGTGAAATAATTCAGCACGTTCATGAATTTATGGATCTTTTTGTAGATGTTCAGCATCCTTTAACAGAAAGAAGCGAGTTTTATTAGAAAGAATCGGAATGAAGCACGGCGATAGAAAACTTAGCTAACAGTCGTTTTCAAAAATATTGTCTACAGGACTTTGATAAACCTTATCACATAGTCCTTACAGTCAACAACTAATTTAGTCTAGAAAGATAGTTTTGGCCAGGGTTTCGATGCAATAGACCACCGTGTGAATGAATAAGGGATTACCTGGGCTCCTTCCCCACGCAAACCGTGACGGTGTCGATCAGGAGAGCTGGTAGCAAGTGGAGTATGTAGACGTAAAACAAGTGGACCAGTTTGTGCTTGTTGTTACGGAAGCTGTAATACCATATCGCTTTGCCAGTGGGGAACTCGAGACCGTGCTTTTCAGACTTCACTTTCAGCTGGTCGTACGTGATGGGGTTGTCTTTGCATACGTAATTATACACCGGCACGTCGTTGTTTTTCTCATCTGTCGTGGCCCTGCAAGTGTGCGCAACGGCCCAGGAAAAGCGGTAAATGTAGAATACGCGTGGAGGAGAGAAAGGTTGCGATGAGTTGGGCAGCAATCGTTATTGAGATCGTCACTCAGAATTATCGAATGAAAATATCACATCTGGAGATTAAGAGGAAAACACGAAGTAGTCCAACAAGAATAAGTAAAAGTTACGAGAGGTACTACTAATGCACGTAATGCAAGGTTGGACGTTCTCTGTTTTTGTAATCGATAGACTGACTCTTTAAGTAGCCTCAGTTACCGCAAACAGAATGTATTATGTGTATGTAAAAATAGCTGAAAATAGCATTCCCTATTTTCCTCTTACCCTTCATTTGCAATCGGCGATCGTAAATAAGTAATCTGTAATTATCCAGAGCTAATTTGATTGTTGAACGATCACAAATCGTGGATTACGTTTTGCTCAACACTAATTGTCAGAAAGAGGAGTCGGTATAGAGACAAATGCGCGAACGAATCGGATAAAAATCGAACGACTCGTGTCTTCGTATTTTACCTTCGACGGTTTGCTACGTCCCAAGCACAGGCTATCAGAGCGTTTACCGTTAGATCTCCCGGCACAACGTTGGCGGGTATCGACCCGTCGCAGTGTATAGATCGTAGGATCCCCGTACCTGCGCCAGCCGCAACGCCAGTCGGCCCGTACATGTTGTCGATCCATCCTCGCAGCGGTTCACGATACGTCGATATCACTAGAAATTTACATAAATTCCATCCAGTCACCGTCGACTAATTCTCTAAATGTTGATCAACACGTTTACTGGTACCAGTAACGTAAATGCTACGGAAGGATAGCAGTATGATTCTCGATCCATCCCCCTTTATCTCTACACGAGAAATCATTATATTTCCTTGATTCGTCTAGTCCCTGAAGAGCGTGACGCAATTTTTGAACGGTACCTTTCGAAGACACCCAAGGACGAGCGCGATTTATAGACAAGCGTGCAAAAAATAAGATTGAATTTAGAAGTAAGGCCATCGTCGTCAATCGTCAATGATGTAAACTGTAATTTAGCAATACTTCCGGGTCCGTCGATTCTTATAAGAATTTCAAAAAGCTTTTTATTGAGAACGAACAATTTTCAACTCGCTTCGTCCTAGATTCCCGATGGAGTCATCGCTAAGGCTAATCCGGCAACCCATTGACATTGACGCAACCATGGGTGTTCGAAGATGACTTTCATATCGCAGGAGTCAATTGCTTAATGAATCCGTGTGAACAGGTTTTAGTTAAGTAGGCTCTCTGTTACGTTATCCGTGGGGACCTAAATTTATCCTTCTAGAACCTGGTGAAAACTAAATCTGGATATTTTAAGCACCGATGTTAAGCAACACTTTGTAACACACGTTGCTGAATCATCGTTTATATCGATGTCGGTAACGAACAAAATCAGCTTTCTTAGATCTGCACTTTCAGGTGTTCACCAAGTACATCGTTAAGTAAGAAACAAATTAATTCGCGTCGCCCGTGAAATACTAACCGATTGCGGGACGAAATATGCCCACGGGCATGTTGCCAGCCTCTTTCTTGACGATGCTCTCGGCCACTGCTTTCGTGAATGTGTACGTGTTCGGCCATCTACCCAGTAATCTGTGGCAATAACGATAACAATCATCGTAATAATGCTGCAAATCGCAATTACAAGATTTTTATTTATGGTACTTGATCTCTGTGAAGAGCTTGAGCATCTCCGTTATTTATGCGAAAAAGCTTCCTTGAGATTCTCGCGTCTCTTCGCGAGATCGATTTCGAGACGCATTCGCGTCCTTTGAGTCTGTCTCGACTATGTTCGCACCTAATTAACACGTTGACTGCCATTTTGGACACTTGCGACTACCATCTTGAACTCGACGTATCTTCAGACTACTTATAACTACTGAAGCCTAGCATTTGGAAAATCTAAGACCGAGTCACCACACTCAGAAATGCCCCAAATTAACAGTGCTTCAAGGAACAATTGAATTCTGTTTTTCATTCTACAGTCTAAGCGAAAGATCACTAGCACCTTGAACACAACGTATCT
>NW_026534348.1:16838707-16903225 GCF_026225885.1 Hylaeus anthracinus
TGCTTGAAGGAACAATTGGATTCTGTGTTTCACCCTACAGTCTAAGCAAAGGATCATCTCGAAACATGGAAAGTCAGCATGGCAATCAACGTATTAACGCTCTAAAAATGATTAAGGTCTTTCCTCACCGTGGGGTGATCTCTTCGATCAACTTCTCGTCGAGGCATTCCGTCAGAGTGATCAGCTTGTCAGCGTCCATCGGGGGATCGTACACCCTCTCCTCGATTACGTCGAGCGGGCAATTGGCGTACGCCGTTGATACGTGCACGAACGACTGGAAGAGAATCCCCGTCATTATGCGATTTTCACAAGGAACGCGTTTTGTTACCTTACCTTCAGACGTGGCATTTCTTTGCAGAGATCTGTAACGACCTTGGGACTCCGTGCGTTGATAGGAACCGCGAGTTTCAACTTCTCGTCGAACCTGACGGTCGCGGCGACGTGGAAGACGATAGAGACGTCTTGAATCATCATGGCTCTGTCGCTGGGAGAGATTCCCAGACCTGGCAGGCTGCAATCACCAGCTATCGCGACGATCTGGTGCCTAAACTTGGGCTTCACCTCTTTCAGTTTGCCAAAAATCTGAGCAAAGAGAAATTATTCATGAATTAGCTTGCTGTCTCGGTCAGAATGTTGTTTAGAGGCTATAACAAGGATTAACATTTATATTAATCGATGAATTATTGCTGCGATCAATGGGTTATTTGACTCTCTTAACATCGTTTATTCAATTGCGATAAAATTGTTATCGTTCCATGATCAATTATTTATGAATGAGTTGTCTGACGATTAAATTCACTATTATTTATGTTCATTTGTTGTATCGTAAAGTAACGAAGACGTTTATCAATCAGTGTGTTTTCCCTCTATAGAAAAATGAGGTTTGAAAAATGTTTCTTCATGGAAACAAAAAAAGGTCATAGATATTTCGACTTCGGCTTATTAGTGGGCAGCTTAAAAACCAGTTCCCACAGGTTCATTAAGTCAGTCCGCTACTGTATCTAGGTCACAGCAGGATTTTTTGAATAAATCTACGTAAACTATGGATCGAGTATAAATTATCCATGTTATGTCTATAACGTGATTTTATGTAAAGAAGAACTATGTTGTGTAATTTCATGTCAATTAAAATTCATTGTCTATAAATACGGTGATACATTTTTTATAAAGAAAATTCATCAATCATAAATGTAGTTAGATACAGATAAAATTCTCAATAATTCACCATTTAGTATAAATGAAGCATAATTCAACGTAAAAAGAATTCATTCGCATTAGCTACACTCAGACGTTACAGGAAACTTTTTTTCAAAAATGATAGTAATATCTGGGTTAAAAGCTCATAATTGCGGTTAAGATAATGCTGTATCAACTTTAACGTTGAGGTCATCATCAATTTAGCACACAGCGTCTGGAGAACTATCTGTTCGCATTAAAAGTCTCTTGAACTTTTCTTTAAGAAGATAACATCCGCGGTGGACCTCTAAATGTTTTCCAATTCATTAAATTAGAATATAGTTTTATTCCTAATTCGAGATACTAATCTATCCTAAGTTATATAAAGGAAATTGAATTTATACAACGTTTAAACGATACATATGAAGTGCTTGGGGATTTACAACCTATGGTACCGCATGTCCACGTTTGATGACAGTACATTGCCATAAAACCTGTCGCGACACAGGTTTGATGTACGACCGTTTGGAACGTGCGTGTTCAGTGTGCAGTCGAAAGATTTTCTCTATGATTTCAGCTGCAAGAGACAGCAGCGTTCGAGCGCAACCGAATACAAGACACGAAAGTCCACGACTTTCGAAAAGGGGTCTTCAACGTTGGGATGTAGTCGATCTTGCAGTCGAGCAGATAGGAAAAAGAGCAGAGTCGACTTCACGCGGGAATAAATGTTTCTTTCTAAAATCAATTTTTCTTCGGAGTTTCTCCGTTTCCCTTTTCTCGTTTCTCCGATGGAATGTATTACTAATAACACTCGAAGCCTCTGCTTCCTTGATATTTCTCGCAACGCTACGGATTATGCTTTCGATTCTCTCAGGTGGTACAATACTCTACAAAGTAATTGCGTGAGAAAATTGGAAAATCATGTCGTGCATCGTTGGAAGATTTGCTATGGACATTCATAGCGAAGACTTTTTTATTCTGTTATGGGAAAGTACGAAGAATTTATTTTGTCTGCTGAAATGATGCACAGCTTCAGGAGATCAACAAGCTGAGATCAAGAAATGTAAATAGTCGAAAACATTTCGCGTTTACAATAGACTGATTCGATGGGATTCGCTGAAACAGTTCACTGAAACCGGCGTTTGGTAATTTGAAAGAAATTGAAGAGGTACGATTTAGGTGGACGGTTACGCATTAGGCAACTCTCCCCTAGATGAGGCGAAAGGACCGCGAGGAAAGAGGTGGCGGACGCGTAGTCGTTCGATACGTCGAGAGAAAGTCGTTGCAAGTTTACCTATGGGTTCACGGTGCTAACCAGAAATGGAAACCATCGAAACTCGTAGCTCGACAAAAGTTACGAAATTCCATTTCTTTCAGCGGTTTGCCCATTTTACCTAACATGTTAACACACTCGAGAGAAACGTTAGTTACTCAGCGTAATTTGAAGAACTACAGTTGGCACAAGCATAGTTAGCCCACCATAGTTTCCACGCTACGATGAATACTCTATACTTGAAATAGTATACTTGACGCGATAAGTATTATCGTGCTAGGTAATTGCGTTGTTTTAGAAAACGATAGCCTCGTTTACCGAACCTCGCTTACTCATATCGTTACGATAGAATTTCTGTGCATTTCCGTCTTTAATGTAGAGAATAAAGTGCATCCAGTAAATAATAAAGGAAATAGAATAATTGAGGATCACAATTACCGGATCGTCGAATAGTTCCTCGATGCGCTGATGCACGTCCTTTCCCTTTTTCGGGCGTACCAAGAGATAGATAAAAGAAATTCCAGGACAATCACGGAGGAGCTTCTCCACGAGCAATTTGCCCATGAAGCCTGTGCCACCAGTCACGAAGATGCTCTGCCCTTTGTAGAAGCTTTGAATTGCCGTTAGATTCGCATCTTCCATGGTTGAGTCGCACTGATCGTCACGGGGTGAACATTCCGTCGAGTTCTCGGTGAGATTGCATCCGTTCTCTGCTACGGCTACATCCTGGCCACACGGCTCCAGCAAGACTTCCACCATCGCGTTCGATGTCCGCCCGTTCGACGCGAGTCGTTTCGGTTACAATGGTCAACAACTGTAACAGGAAACGAAAAATGTCTTTGTGAAGGAAATCGTACTCGCATTGACGCCAAATTTATTATAAGTTTATGTACGTGTTCTCATTTTATTGTACATACATCGTAGTTTTTTAAACAAATATAGGAGAATAATTTATCATACTGTAAAGTAAAGAGTATTTTCTGATTCATTTTAGAGTTTTTTGTCTCATTGAGTCATTAGGTGCATTCTTCCCGCGCGATTACGTCTAACTGACCGAATGGATTCCAATGAAACTTCATATTGAAGTTTGATACTCTAATCTCAAGATCTGAATAAATTTTCAACAAATCCAAACCGTAATTAATAATAGCGACCTCTTGCATTCTTTTTTAATTTTTTCGTGTACATTCGCTCCTTGCAAAAATTAAAAAAGAAATATATATTTAAGCAATCTCGAAGAGAATCAAACTTCACATAAATCGAAAGCCCCGAAGCAATTTTGTCATTCATAACTTTCATCCTCTGTTGGCCTTGAATCACCCAAATTTATGACACCTCTTGCCACATCGAATAGAAACCACTGTAAACAAAAAAATTCGACTAACGTGGAAAACTGAAGGGTGTGAAATTTCGATGAACAGCAACACTTGCCCCCGGTTAATTGCAGTCGGGAAAGTAAAGGCTACTGTTCGCTCCGCTGTTCCCGCGATAGATACCCAGAGAGAAACCGCGCGCAGTCGTTGAGTGAAAGTTGATCGTGAACTTCGTCCGTGTGTCTCTCGTGCTCCGAATCGAAAGACTGATTTGATCGTCGCCGCATATATCGTCAGCTACCCAACGAAAACTAGTTTCATCGTTTTCGATGGATCGTTATCTTTGAAGAGTAACCGATGACTCAGAGAACGATGGAAAAAGTTCTCAAAGTTTCCTGTACCCGGAGGTTTTCCCTGTTACAGGCCCCCACCCCAAAAAAAAGGAAAATCGTCGTCTAGCCTCGAACAAAGTCGTAAAAATGGTCGATGTTGGGAAACGGTAGGACATAACGAGAAACGGAAGTGTTTTTCGATCTCCGAATCTCGATCGCAGCTCCAGGACCCCCACCCTCGATGGAATGTTCCCCCTCTTCTCTAACACGAGCTACTTCGTTAGTTAATCTTAACCTACGATGGGAAATTGGTAGAAGTTGCAGATTAGATTCAAGTGTTACCTAATACTTCTAAAAAAAGGAAGGGTTCAAAGTTTGTAAAAATAAAGGTTCATGGTTTAAACATGTATAGTTTACTGTATAATTAATGTTTCTGCAAATTAAGTATCCTATAGTTTTCGTTGGAACATAAAGAGCAACTATACAAAAGCTCATCGGAATTGGTAAAAAAATCCTAGAGGTTATAAGAGAATTACATACGTACAGATTTTGAATGCGAATAAGTACCAACAAAAATCTAAAAACAAGCTAACACGTAAGAAATATATTACGTCTACATAATCGGAAATGTATAAAATATAATTAATATGTGTCACGTATTCTATAGACATCAGCAGTTCCTTATTAATATGAATGAGCATAAAATTATGATTTGCTTATACTGCAGTAATGAAACTGCAGAAAACGTATTTACGGTAAATTAATTTTAATCGACTAAATAACACTTTCCATACCTTTTTTACCTGCACAATATTAGATCTTAATAAGGAAAGATTGTATACCTGTCAAGCATAAAACGTATTCGTAATGGCAGTCAAGGAATTTGATTAAATAATAATTTCGTGATTGGAACAATATCAGAGCGAAATTTAATCGGCTATGAGTAAAATTAATAACGTAAGCGACTGAATACAACAGGGTTAAGTAACCTTGAATAACCTGAAATGATCAATAGTGATTCAGTGTTTACTTCGCGCTAAACGAAAATCCTATAGTCACTATTTACATGTTTGACATTCAGATTAATGATTGTGTTACTCAAGTGTCTGGGTCGGTTGTTTGATCTCTGACGGGTTGCGAGTAATCACGCAGGTATCGATGCAATAGTCGTATGTCTCAATAAGTCACAAATCGTTTGGAAACATTCCTTGGATTGAATTGGTACAAGAGCATCGAATTCGAACGTAAATATATCGACGTATAAGTCGACGTATTCGCTGACCACACAGTTTTTCGAGGTTACTGCGTTTTGTCAACTCGTGCTTCCTATATTTTTTAATGGATTTATGTATGATTTTTTAAGTGTGTACATGAAATTGTATTTTTTTTTCTTTTAAATAATGATATAGAATGTTTCTAAAAATCCTCACACCTTGTTTACATTTTTGGAAACGTTCAACCATGCAAGAATTCGTTCCTGAAGTTTTATCTTGAAATTCAAAAGATACTAACGAAGTAATAAAATATATTTCAGAGATTTTTCATTTTATCATTTGTTTTTATGACAAGAAATTTCATTTTTTGCTGGAACCGTCATGTGAACAATGAAATTTCTTCTCTTCAAGTGGCAGTCCGTATGACATAAATTATTATTTCGTGAAGGAACACGTTCGAACGATAGCGATACAACTAGAGATTGTTGTATCGCGAAAATTCTTTCACTGGAATATTTCGAACGGCCGAGAACTCGTCAACCACAAAGTAATAGTTTTTTTCGAACGATTCATTTCGATGAAAATTAATATTCTAATAATAGAATTATTAAGACCATATTCGAGATTTTCGTCTGTCGTATCGATACGTTCCTTTTCGTCGATTATCGCGGCGTCCTCGTGGCTCAGCCCGAAACATGTAGGCATTTTTTAAATCGAGATCAACTCTAAGAAACGGAACTGCTACATGAAACATACACGGCGTCCTTAAAACGAAATAACGGTTATGGATGCTGCGCGAGCACGCTTCGCGTGTAACGGTATCCTAAGCTGACCATTCTGTTCTTCATAAAGAATCCCATACTGCCCGAAAACCTAAAAGAACGCCCAAGTTTTACATCTAACCGTTTACTTTGCGCGCCATGGCCCATGGCTCATCAGTCATCATCAGTGCCACGACCAGCAATTCTAGGGCCTAACGTAACAGCTAATGTACCAGTCTTATATTTGTCTAATTTATTAATATCCAAATATACGTGTGAAGTTTGTACATCTTTCCAACAAAACATTTATTTAAAAACATCAAACCTACCATTCAATTTAGACTCTTCGCTAGATTCTTCAGACATAGAGGTTACGAATACTTATGGCACAGACTATAGTCGAAATGTAATTTCAAAGAAAACAATTAAAATTTGGGCCTTTCGCAACGGATACACGAGTAAATTGAGCGCTCTTACTTCTGTGCCCCTCGATACGAATCGCGGCACGCAAACTCGCGGTGAATGTCCAACGAAGAAAGTCGATGGGCCCCGGTATAGAGAGCTCGAAGCGCGTCGAATCGAAATACATATTACGCGTTCGTTTATACATCGTTTGCGCGTTCCACTCCTGTGTAGAATTTAGATTAGAGTTGTATGAAACTATTATTTTAATTAATCGACGCTCCTTCGCGACGAGCGTCGTTACAGCCGCGTGAAACGTCGCGTCGCGTCGTTTGGAAGGGAAACTCGCGATTTTTCACATTTAATATTATTTCTTTATAAATTTTACGTTCGAATCGTGCATTTGTTTAACTGGATTTTGCAAGAAAGAAGCTGTTGCATCTGTGAACTTGTGTTACATTCTGACAAGAGCCAGACTTACCCTCCCCCCCCCCCCCCTCCTCCCACTTCTATGTTAACGTGCTTTCACAGGTTGATAATAGTCGGAGAAATCATTAGAAATATAAATTAATACATAAAAATATTCACGTGTGCTTGGTATGGAAAATTTAAATTTAGCGGAGGGCGAGCCCTCAACGACCCTAATATTAAGTTTTAACATAGTCTATCGTCCTATTTTTCAAAAATGAAGAAACCTATACTCTTCGAGTTCAACGTTTCACTGTTTATCTTGAAAAAAAAAAGAATGGCAATCTATCCATAATAAATAATTAGAGTTCGACAAGGTTACTCTTGACGATTACTGGATCTCGATGACAGGTGATGCCGCGCAACGCATCACCTAAGCAATCTATGCAACTTCATTGCATTTAATGTACTACATATTACGTCAGGACATGTCAATTTATCATTCTGCAAAAGCACGTTAAGATCTGACGATGACAGGTCAAGTCCTTTCCGCGTGAGTAACTAAAAGAAACTGGACATTCAATACCATCTTTGTTTAGTATTCCTAACCATTAACCCCGAAGGAAAGTGAACGTTAGAGCGGTTAAAAACCGAGCTCGGAATTTTAGCGAAGAAACTTTGTAAGTTCACACACAGTGACAAACCACGGAAGCATTCAGAACGAAGGGTTGCAGTTTCACTAACTCTAAATTAAGGAAACATTTCTGTTTAAACTAGAGTTACACAAGATTGAATGTAAGGGCACTGAATGAAATAATTTAAAGAAAGAGAAAGTACATTGTAATAAACTGTGCTCCGTTTGGCTTTAACTAAACTTTAACATCCACACACCACTGTGACGAAACTATATCAACGCCCCCAAAAAATGCAATTTTCTTGGAAACGTGAAGATAACGAAATTGACGGAATTTCACTCAATAATATTCATTGCCGTTTCACAATTTTGACAGTCTCGTACAAAATAATATATTTTCCGTTTCCACTGACCTTATCCGAAGATTCGTGGAAATTAATCCTCCCGTGATGCTCCTAAACGTACAAAGCACTGGAACACGAAAAATTGGTGTTCGTCGAACCGTGCAACGACCGTAGGAACGGACTGATAAACGCACCAACAAACGGAAGAACGAACGAACGAACGATACGCTTAGGATACCTTGGTAACTTTCTCTTCACGCGAATCCACCGATCCTCCTCTTATGCCACCTCGAGTCTTTTGCAAGCGATACACCACAGAATTGTCACTCGTGGCGTCGTTGGTCCCGCTTTTCCTTTCTCCTCCTTTTAGTCTCCTTATTGCCCTGCCCCTACTCCTTTGGTTTTACCTTTGACTCTCCTTCCCTTTCCTCGGCAGACGCGATCGCGCTCGCCCCCTCTTTCAGAGTGACGTCCTCCCTTACGTGTTACTTATTTCGTATCTTGTTCCTTCTAATCACTTTTTTTTTTCTTTTTGTCCTACACGGCTTAGTTACTGCACTCTCAATCGTCTTTTTGTTCACTACGGATACCCTTCGTCCAGCAAGAACTGTTGAAACGAGTGTTCAAGATCGGCACGGTTGTTGTTGTTGTTGTTGTTGTTGTTGTTGTTCCTTGTTTGGAATTCGTACGTTGAATATTTATAGAACACGTACGTATCTGTTGGAAGCGACAATCGAAAAAAAAGTGTACGGCGCAAGAGGATCCTAAGCGCATCTGTGAGCGAATTATTTCAATTGAACGCGACAACTGACGAGTTTCGCGCGCTTTTCGACGAAACACGCACGACGGAAAAGAGTTCCAAAGCTGTCTGGCTGGAATCGAGGAACTGGCACGCTGGTAACTAGAGAGACCCTTTAAAGCGTTACGAAATAAGGTTGCTCGATTTTAATTGGTCACTGGCATTTTTCAACTTGAATTTATATATATATATATATATATATATATAAAATTTATATGTTTCTTTGTCTATCAGCGTATGCGAACAAGTGCATGGTTCTCCATGCTTTCCTCTAAGCCTGTATCTTAGTCAACGTTAACTCTTTATTCAATTCACTCTTAAATTGTACAAATTCGTGCGTTATAAAATTACAGATACAATGAATTTTCATTTCTTTTTATTATTTTAAACAAAAAATATAAGTCGTTTACATTTATCGTTTACATGTATATAGTACGTAAAATTAGACAAAGTATTTCTTGCAGAAATTGTTTAACACTTTGCGCTCAGTGGCTAAATAAAATGTTTAATTTGTTATACAAAATGTTGTTAAGTAGACAGAGTCTTGGATTTGCGTCGACCACAAAGTGTTAATTTACTTGTAATCATTTCCTTCGCTATGTTAATACTAATCCACATAGTATAGAGTATAATTACTAAATACATGTTAAACTGAATATTTACGAATACGAACACGTGGCATTACCGCGTTACTTGTACGCGTGTTTCAAATTCTGTTATTTACTTCAGGTGTACTTGAGGTTAAATGTATTATTTTCATTTGTTTCGCCATATTTTACTTGACTTATGTCTCCAACAATTTCAAACTGATAAAACAGCGAGCATTTCTGAATTTAGATTTTATCTCTGAATTTCGTGTACTTTAAGTGTTAATTAATTTTAAATATAAAATTGTTTTCGAGAATTTATCGACGAATTTAAAAAAGAAAAACCGGCTGAAGAATCGCGCCGCGATATTTTTAGTACGATGTAAACTGATTTGGGAAACAAACGAAAACGTTAGACCTGAGAACAATAAAGAAAATGGATGGTGGGTCCCAAACTTTGTTAAAGATGCTTCCCCAAAAGGAAAAGAGAATTTCTACTCCTTAGACACGCAGACAAAAATTCTTTTAGAATATTAATCTCAATTTACCCAAATTGTTGTTTATTAAAAATGGTTTTTTTTGTGCCCTCTTTGGATTGCAAAGGTCTTCCTACTTTTAGAGTGAAATAAGAGGCTCTACACGTGTTCTTTGCAATTGATAACTGCTCACGCCTGTTCACGTGTATCAGACACGTTCAGCGTTTAAGGTTCTAACGAAGACCGTACATGAAAATCCTATAAATACAACGAAAATGTAAAAAGTAAACTGCCGTACTAACGGTTGAACGTGTTGGCGAGTCGAGCATGCTACTACCTTTAGCTTGGAGCTGGTAAAACATTATTTATAGTACTAAATAAAAATAGCGTGATAGTATATTAGTAATAAATATTTAAAAATATTTCATACGCTGGTATTATGCATCGTACTTGAATCATTATTCTATTTGAACTGTGTAGCATTTATTATTTAAAATAGCGTTTGAAATATTTTTTCTCAACATTTTACCCAGCTCTGGCTATCATGTCGACATTTCTAACTCTAGCAATTACTATTGTACTTATATATCATTAAACACAACGTTTTGCAATCGCCTTTCGTTTGGTGTGTATGTATTATATTTTTAGGAATTACTCATCACCCTAGCGTATACACAGTTTGACCCAAATGGGGGGCCCACGCACATCTTTAAAAGTAGGGACTTGAAACCAGAATTATTTTGGAATCGGTCAATTTTTTAGTTGATTTGTTTTTAACAAAACAAAAAAAAGAATCTATTTTCCTTTATCACTTTTGACAATTAAAACAAGATTTAGTTAAATGGGGGGATACACATAACATAGACATAACGATATGAATACACAATGGCTATAAATATTCGTAGAGAAGCTTGATATGTGAATAGATGTAAATAGATGTGACAATTCGTTCAAGATATGAAGACGTCACAGTAATCCTATAAATCTGTCAATAGTATTTACATAAGAAACGAGTTTACAGAATTGTTACACAAATCGATACGCTCGTTTTTGGATAGAAAAAAAAGTATACATGTCGAATTGAGTAACCTCTTCCTTTTCGAAGTCGGCTAAAAAAACTATGGTCGTGGACAAAAATTATGTTTAACATTATCTATATAGTACACTTCTATCTCCATAAAAATTATGTCGATAATTATGGATAATAGGGTGTTTTCGTGAACCACCTGCATGACATCACACCGGTATTCTAATTTCGCTAGGGATTCCCCAAAGAATTACCCAGGAAAATATTGATTCAGATTTAAGTTCCTGCTTAAGAATCTTCCACTGTCAACCTTTTTCTCTCTCGCGCATTTACTATCGCTATGCGACGAGCAAATTTGTCAACTTATGGATATGAAGTGCGCGCTCAACCGATTATCGGCGCCATCGCGTTCCGTATGAGTTTAACGCTCGTCAGATTTTGCAAGTATAGACGATAATAATAATTACGGATACACATCTATTTACCTATGCGAGGATACGTTTATATTTACATACACGCACGTATACTCCTTTTTTTTTCTCTCCATGGTAGAAAAAAAGTGTTGGCGTACACGTATACGTGTTACCGGAAGTACGAACGAAATACGAAGGCAAGACGCAAAGGCGAATCGTTACGCAATGATAGGAAGCAAAGATCGACCACGAGATAAGTAGGGAAAAAAGGATCGCGAATATTACGTATCGAGACGAGTTACTGCGTGACGTGACATTGGTTTTCGGACAGGAGATTGGGGCGGGTGTTCTCATCCAGATGAAAGGTATCCAACGATCGACGAAACGCGTACCATTTTTTTAAATATCAGTCGAGCTTGTAACTTGCATGCTTGAAAATACATTTGACATATATAATATAGAACTGAATTATTATTTGTTAACATGAGATATATTTGTTCCCACGGCTCGTACAAAGCTCGACTTCTATTGCAGAAATTAAAACTATTAAATCGCGATACATCACGCGCGATTGTTTTTTTAAAGTTCAATTTTCCAGCGATATACCCCTAGGAGCAGTTTACGAACTTTTTGCAACGCGTGCTCAATGACTGCTCGCGTATAGTTACGTAATATTTCATATTTTACGAACATCAAGGATGATTGAAGCGTGCTGACAATTCCTTTATGCGCACTCAAATTGGTCGGTAATAGTGCAAATTAAATGAAAATGAGACATAACGCGACGCAAAAAAATGTTCAACGTTATATTTGAAAGTAACAGAATCTGTTCTCCTTGTATTCAACGTCAATTGTATACGATCTAAACGAGCGCACCTTTTTTGTTATTTAATAAACGTTCCTTTTTATACTCATTTTTCAATCTAGCTGAATTCATATTTATTAGGCGTAGAAATTAATTCTGTCTTTCTGTTAAATCATTTGGAACTTTAGTTTAAGTGGAAATATTTAATCGTCATTTCGTTATTATATGTTAAAATGCCAATCTTCTAAGTTCTTCGACCTGGTCTCCATTACAATGAATCTACATATTTCATGAAGTCTTAACTTGACGGTACTTTAACTGCTTTTATATTTGTTGGCTTAACAAAAAATGATAACAGTATCAGTAAAGATCTAACCATAAGGAAGACCAACGAGAGGGTGTGTACAATGAAATGGGAAAAGTTATTATTCCTCGAAAGTGGAGCAACGTAATCGCTCGAGATCATTGAGAAACGACGAAATCTAACCGAAGAGATTGCATATTAAGATTTTCCAACAGTTCCGCGTCTTTGGCATGCGATGGAAGGAGACGACCATTTCGCATGCAACAACGTCTTACCACACGTTTCGTGTATGCTAACTTTGTACTCAACTTAAAAAATACGGTAATTCGTCATAATAACCGTCAAACTTTTTACAGTCACATAACTACAGTTTAATTATAACTTGTTTCGTAATTTATTTACGACGTCACTAAGATGTATTACTGTCATTTTTGCTCGTAATATTGATAAAACTTATCGCAGATATATATAGGGGTAATAGGGATATTATACATATATACATGTATGTATAAAATACCCCCATTTTCTGTTCAATTTACGCTATTGACTGTCCATTTATGCTACAGAGATATCACACCTTTCGTCTCCTGATTTTATTCAAAATTGAGTCAGGCCACTCAAGGCCTGTCATTCAGGCGCAGTATTAACAGACATACTGTCTGCACCCGAGAAGAATGTCACGGACGACCGCAGATTTTATAGTCGGTGCATAATCTAAGAACATAGCTTCACCAGAGTCAACAGGCCCCTGCCCAGCAGTGATTAAAACAATGGAGGAATCTACATCGTTGCGGGTGGCATTCTTCTCGCGCGCAGACAGTGCATATCTTAATACTTATTAATGCTATTGCGCCTAAACTTTGTATTTGAGTCTTTCATTCGCATCTCAACGTCCGACTCAGTTCCTAACAAAAACAGTCCACGCGTACCTCTTGCAGCTTCTCGATTTCACTCGTATACAATCGTTATTCGTAAAAATTCTAGAAAAAGTCCTAAAAGAATCTCACGGAGGATGAAATTTCACACGGAATAGTTGAAGAGGTTCAGTAAAATATCGAAAAGTAGCGTGACGTACATTCGTCTCTGTTAATTCCCAAACGCAACCATCTTGGCCAAATTTCACGATGCGCCGACTGGGATACATCGGTTTCAGTTCACGGCCAAACCAAATTGGATCGTTCCGTTTGTCAGGGGAAGATGCTGGCAAGCGTGCTAATTACTACTGATATTTAGCACCGTTCTACGGAGTGGTCGGTTTACCGCGTTACTTACGGACGGATGATCTCTCGAGGCGAGATTTCTCTTGGAAAACATTTGCAAGGGCACTTGTGGCAAGGCACACGGACGTCCATTATGTAAGATTACTCGCGTAGGTTTAAGGTTCGACGTGTGCACGTTTCTCGTGCCTGGCTGGGAGATATTCACGAGTTGGACGGAGACGGCACGTTTTCGAGTAGTCGTAAACAGAACGAAGACGGTAAAGAAAAAATTGAAGGAAGACGCACGTTTTGTATCGGTGTATGCGTGTCTATGTGGTTGTAGGCATATTAATGTGTATGTGTGTGTGTGGTGTGACGCAGGCGGAACAAACAAAACGTACGAAGCTCGAAGACGATATTTGCCGAGTGTTCGGAAACAACCCGTCGCCGAGTGTTTCGTTGAAGTTGAAGAGAAATTATTACAAGAGACGTGACATTTAAGAAACACCTCCGATGCTAATCGACGACCGATTTTCATTTTCCTCGATGGTCAAACGCCCGTCGACGAAACCGACGTTGTCACGCGAACACGTAGCGCGAGGATCGCGAGTGATAGCCGTCGATCACGTTCATCGGACTTTCCGCGATCGGTAAACTTCCATTTAGAGCGTAGGAGTATTCGGAGTACCAGTCGCGGTGGAAAATATCCTCCAATTGTCGTCTGAGGTTGTCCGACGTTTCGTCGCCGACGCTCTCGAACACCGTACCTATACCTGGAACACGAAGTTGTTTGGGATTTCGCCATAACTCCTGTTGTTTTCGTCCAGGCCTGATGAAATTTTGCTTAAGTGCTCCTTATAGTCTGACGAAAAGCATTGTATCAGTGCATCAAACTAATCTTAACGCTACACTCAATTCTTGACACTACATAGCGCCACGTTAACCCTTAGAAGCCTGATTTTCCAAATTAAATTTAGAAAAATATCGATATATTTATTATTTGAACAATTTTGACACCTGGCGTTTATTTTGTTAACTTTTGTTCGGAAGAACATTATGCAATGGTAGTTTTGCATTGTTTTTCCATTGATGGCCGGAGGGGGCCACCGATTTATGCAATGGTAACACACATACAGCCAAATATTAAAAGCAAACCAATTGCAAATGTACAACTCGATTTAAAAGTTCGGTACCTAATTTGAAACTTAGACCATTTAAGGTCCTGACACATTAAAAGTCTTTGTGTTTGTGATTTCCATGTAACTCCTATTTTCATCCGATTTAGGTGGAAATTTTTGTACTTGCCTTTTATGTTTTGACGGAAAGTGTAACTACACGTATCATTGATCAATATTAACGTTTCTATGCAGAGTTACATCTAAATGGAAACTCCAAGCACTACTTCAAGTGATACGATCTTGGAAAGTCCTCCATGTTTTATTTAAACGAAACTACGTTCTTAGTGGCAGTGAAACGAGCGGTAATTGGCTCGATGCTAAATAAGGCTGAATACAAAGAGCACATAAATGAATAAATAGTAAAAATAATTGCCTGCAGTGTTCGTAAAATAATCTCCAGACCAGTTGCTGGTCCCTATGTAGGCGGCCACGTCCGTCACCATGTACTTGTTGTGGTTTACTCTTGCGAATGGTATTTTGTCCAAGGTTGTATTGGTGGGAACCACGAATCTTCTCTGGAAGCAAACGTTGAGACGAAAGTAAGGTCACTTCGTTGGTCTCAAAGAACCTCGAGCAATGGTATACCAACCACTTCGATTTTAATGCCCGCATAGCTGCCGGTCAGCTCGACCAACGATCTCAGAAAGGCGACCTCCGACTTCCTCGAGTGCTTCCAGGATGAGATCAACAGCCGTATTTGAATCTTCCGTTCGATTGCTGCGGTCCTCAAAGCGTCGTCTATTATTGGCCAATACCTACATATTACAATCAAATCCACGGTCAATCTTAAGAGGCACAGGGAAGGGGGAGCCCGTTTGACCCAAAGTTTAATTTATCTTCCGCGTCAGTCATTGCTGCCCGCGTCTTTAGGGGGCTCAGGCTCGTTATTAACGTTACTTTACTTCAGAGCTAGTCGAGCCAGCGAGGAGATCACAATGGTTTTGGCGTAAATTTTTTATTAAAACCTCAACAATGGTTTGTGGCTGATTAGGACATTCGAAGGCCAACTCCTTTTAATAAATTCTTTCATAAGAAGATTCAATATAGTAGTAAGTTCTGAGAAGGGAGTTTCTTGACTAAAAGTATTGAAATCTGAAGTCACCAGAGTCTGAACGCGACAGATATCAATTTTGTATAAAATAATGCCTCATTGGAACCCCGTCTACCTCTCCAAATATTATCAAAATATCTTTAATCACGACAAAAAGGTTCCTACTCGTCCAAGTACACGCGCGAGGGAACGCGATTAACCCTTCTGCACTCGGGGTTCTCGCGTGTACCAATGGCAATAACAGACAGATAAATCAAGCAGATAGCGGGAGAAAGTTAATTGGATACGTACTTGATTTTCGCGGTGTATATAGTCAGAGGAAAATAGTCCATAACCGCGATATAAATAAATTTCTCTGCTTTCTCGATGCAGTTAAGAATAGCGTCGACGTCGTTGGTTCTTCCCTTCGGTGAGAAAGGCGGAGGTGAGCTCTGAAACATTATTCGTGTTCCCGTATTTGAAATTACGAGCTTCTGGGCGAATAAAACACCGATTAGATCTCCAGAAAAGAGAAATCGATTAGACTTGGAATTTTATGCATTCATGGGATATGTTAATGAATAGACGGATTTATTGGTCTGGAATAGTATCCTATAAACGTGTAAGATAAATTACATTACTCAATGGCGACGGGAAGAAATATAAACAATTACAGTGCGTATCCTAATATGAAAGTTAAGTGTTGTGAAATTGTTAAAGTAAGAATAGGAGGATAGGACATTTATATTTAATTCCTGACTACTTTGTTGTGCAATA
Organism: Hylaeus anthracinus; assembly: GCF_026225885.1. Taxonomy (NCBI): domain Eukaryota; kingdom Metazoa; phylum Arthropoda; class Insecta; order Hymenoptera; family Colletidae; genus Hylaeus; species Hylaeus anthracinus. The sequence goes on from NW_026534348.1 coordinate 16,855,160, forward strand.
AAATCCATTATTAATTTGCGTTTAAATGTCGCACATGTGGACGAAATTTCGTCCCATGGTAATGTGTTTCAAATATATGCAAACACGCGTAATACCGTAAACATATATGCAAAAAGTATGTAAACTATATTTATTAGTGGTATTTAATGTTGCATAAATGTATTCTGGATAATTTCGATGTATGCTCTTCGTGTTTACAATATAACGTGAAAAACGGCATAAATGCATAAAATTCGCGCTGCGAAACGACACTTACCGCGATGTACGCGCGATATCTATTTTCCATTAACGTGAACGTCATCGGATTGTTCACGTTGATCTTCGTGGTGACCGAATCCGGCCATATAGGCGGTACTTTATTGGCTTCGCCAACTGCCCACAGTACCTGTAACATGTTAGAAAAAGTACAGGTAAAAAATACCAAGGAAATTTTTTAAACTTGCCATTTCTTTTATTTCTAGTTTATTCGAATCATTAATTTTATTTGACCGACGATGAACTTACGTCGAAAATTTTGGCATAGTCGTTCGCCAGGCAACTGCAGTTCAGAGCGATTAGGCCAAGCTCCTTCACTTGCGTGAGCGATCGCCAATCCATATTCGCTGAACCAACGTAAACGTGGGTTCTATCGATGAGCCATAACTTCGTATGAAGGACACCGCCTCCGAGCAATCCGGCAAAGTTCAAGCTTCTCACCTGTTCGAATTTAAATCAATAGTTTCTTAAATCATCGGCCGGTGTCGGCCGAGAGGACGAATTATTTTTAGTAGTTGTCCGCATCTCTATACGAAGTGATCCAAGTTCGATCCAGGCGAGGGTGAATTACCCTTACTTAGAAGAGGATTCCTGAACTGGAATCAGGCTTTTCAGATGGAAATGAAATCTGTTTTCTGAATTGCAATTTAAATTGAGATCTGACTAGCTAATCGCACTTGAGGTTAATTGCTGTTAACACAGTACATACAATTACTACATGGAAATCGTAGTAGATAGTAAATTACTAATCTTCGTTTAACCTCTTCAGGAATTTTTTTGCATCTCTAACTGTACATCGGAAATAACATTATCAGTGCAGCCAAACCATACAATTTTTACTGTTCTTGTTGTGGGATTCTGTAGTGAATAAGTTATTATCAAATTTGTGTTCTTTTCATTATTGTCAGTAATTATAATTGTAAAAAACTATACGTCCACGTCTGTAGCCAAGAAAGTGAAGAGGTTAAACACTTGTCTATTACACATGTACGCAATCAGAAACCAAAGGATTCTTTTAATTTCAATTACTCTGATTCCGTTTAAAAAAATTCTATACTTTTTGTCATTTTTCTTATCACGATGATTATCGTTATGCTCATTGATGCAGCGCATGTCACACGTTTATATAATGTTTAAATTTTTTAAGTTCCAAGTTCAACGAAGTAATTGCAATTGCAGTAATTTGCAGTGCAAATTCCTGTTTAGTATTGTTGCCATATCACCGTATGACTTCCAGTATTAAAATGACGAATGACAAATTCACATTACTACTTGTTCTTATTTACCTTCTACTTACGCTTAGGTCTTTACCGAGATCTAATTCTCTACCAAAACTGGAGAGAACATTGGAAGATTCCTTCTTTTTTTTTGGTCTTGTTAGTATACAGGATACACTTAAAGAGTAGTGTAACCCTTTCTTTCCTAATGCGATATAAACGATTCTGTATTACATAAGCAAATCTATCACGTGTCCCCTTACCAACTGATGCATTATTACTTTCAACTTATGAATTTTTTATCTATTGACTTTACACTCTACCTTAAGGTTTGGGAAGTGAATTATTAATTTCGTGAATATATTTATATCGTTGGTTTCGTGATTGTAACCCACCGCTTCTCTTCGGGTTATAGTACTACACTTTATATTATTTAACGTTGTGCATCGTTTCTTTATGGTTCACGATATTTTATATGTACAGTTACAACACACTTAGATTCAATGAATCTAATCAGAGAATAACATTCAATGTATTGTTCGCTCGCGAGAAAAATGCACCTGATGATTTCGTCTTTCTTTAAAACTCGAGAAATGCTCAAAGGTTGCAATTGCTTTTTCTTCGATTCTTTGAATCAAAGTTACCTTAGCATTGGCCTTCCTTGCCAAGATTTCCGTGTCGACATTCGGACTAGCTTGCGTTGGCATGTTTTGTGCTATATTTAGCAGTATGTTCCGGTCTCTACCTGCCTCCAGAAGCAACCGAAAGATCTCCTCGCCCTGGGACAATGGATCGGAGAAGAAATAAGTCTGCTGATTGCTTTCAAACCCTTATCCCATCCTCTGTTCCCTTACCTGATGGGCGCTATCGTCCGGGAACACGTCCTCTCTTCTCAAGCTCCAATACAACGATGCTATCTCTATTTTTTCTCTCGCTAACGCAATTAATCCCACCCAAGAGTCATAGGTGCTCTCAAAGGCTACGTTATTATCGGTGAAGTTCATACCGATCGGCATACTTTCTACCAGAGATAAATTGCAACCGCTCATGCAGCTCGCGTCGAAGCCAACGTTACTGCTGTTCGACGCGTACTTGTCCGCTGCGTGATCCAACAATGGCAGCAAAACTACCAAGACTATCAAAATTAGGATGACCGTGATGGGAATGCAACTGGGCCTGCACCATCCTTGAGCCCCTCCCCATCTATTCTCGAAAGAAAAAAACCAGTCCATCTTAATTCGGCTTCCTTTGGACCGCATCTTCTGCGTCGTCAGAGATGGGCAAAATGATCAGCCAGGTGAGAACGCATTTTTATTCTTTATTCACTCAACGATGCGCCTATACATTTAGAAAGGGACTTGCAGCCCGTTAGAGGCAATTTATTTTAATTTTGCTTAAGGTTCGTTTGATTCGCTTAAGAATAATTTTTTTGTTCATTCTGCCCATCCCTATCGTCTACTATAAATTGTAACTGGTGCACAGATACTAACTTGCCATGCGTTATTGAGTCATCCGCGTCGCTTCTGAGCATGAAACCGGATTGGTCCCACAACTCGAAGTCGTCATCGGGAACTCCGGTATTGCCCCCGACGCCTCCACCACCACCGCTACAATTCGAAGGGTTCACTTCTAGGCGTGCATTTTCGGAGACAGTCTGCAGTAAAGGACACCAAATTCGATTAAAAAACGAATCGAATTAATTTACTACCCGCGAGGGGATACTTCAGGTGCGCCATAGTACAGTGAACCCTGTCTAAGAGACGCTGGCTCTGAGCCATTTCTCTTAGACGTCGATTAGCCTTGTACAACTTTGAACGAATTAACTAAATCACCAGCGTATCTTTATATACATGTTCAAGTTTCAGAGATGGGCAAAACCCTAGGCTTCGAATAAATCTGAAGTTTGCCGATGTGTTTGTCTCGTTTCCTCTTTTGGACATTTTCCAAAGAAGGATAGGAGACAAACACACCGGCAAACTTCAAATTTATTCGAAGCCTAGGGTTTTGCTCATCTCTGTCAAATTTGGAAGCATTATTATCCGACCTCGACTGACCTCGAGCCTCCCTGGATTATGAATATGAATTCAATCATAGAGATACATCTGTATATCGAAATTTGAACATTCCGCGTCACATAGTTTCCCCAATAACCGGTGAACCGTAAAGCCCTCATACATACGGACAATTTGTGCTTGACAAGGGCGGTCCTGTTCTTTCTATGCGGCAACAGGACGACCACATCCTGGTCTTTGCCCCTTTCCTTCGCGTACTTCGTGTAGGACTTAACCGTCGAAGCTGTTCCTCTGTTTACGGAACAACTCGCGACATTTATCGAGTCACCATCTTTGCTGGAGCATTTGGAGTACGCGATGTTTCTCACGTTGTTGCTGCCGCCGTAGGAAACGTTGTGCGTGTTGTTTACCTTTCCAGGAAAATGTGCGATTAGTAAAATATGAGAATAAGTCATAAGCTAATAAGTCTTCTTAAAGTCAATTTTAATTCTACGTACTATCGGCATATGCTATCGACACTACAATAATCGTCAAACTTGAGTGGACAATAATTGCTTGGCTTGTAAGTAAGTGATTTAATTTGTAAGATTAAGTGAATCAGTATTATCGCATGTGCTATATATAATTGATAAGATGAATGCGGATGTTTATGCAAATTTATTTTTTTACAGTACAAGAAACTCAAATGACGGTACATATTTGATATATTTTTGCATTCGTCCACATTCTAACCGATTTATTCAAATTTCCATTCGCCATGAATGCATAAGCATCCTCTAAGGGATGCCTTCGAGAAGAGAAAAAATGTTTATTGTCACTTTTTTGTCCTTATCATGTAACGAGATAAAATATTTAAATGTACATTACTAGACGTCTCATGTGTCACTGTAAAGCATGTAGTCTCTAGTTACTCACATGTCATTAGCATATCGCATTATCATTTATCTAATGTGAATTGTAATTCTAGGAGTACCGTTGAGAAGAAAGGAAAACAAAAATTTACAGTGTTGGGCTGGCAACACGTGGGAATTCCTAAGGAGACTCAAACCGAAGGTCGAAACGTTTATTGTGAATAATAAAGTGTTTTTACCTACTGGCATCTTATTTATTTTGATCTTTCAATTTGCCAAGCATCGCGTTGATTTATACATCCCGTGAAATTATAAGTACGGGTATAATTTATTTGCCAACAGAATTTTATATTTACAGACGAAGTGGTATTTTAAGGAATATAAATTTCTATTCAAATATTCATCGATAACTGATTGCAGTTTCTTTAGATCTCTACTCTGTCTATCCATCAATAACTGCTAAGGATTCAACTACTTCGCGTATTATTTAAATATCTTTAGCGTATTGACAAACGAAATCACCACCGTGCAAACGCCTATTTGTGAAGAAGAAAAAACACTTACTTGCACTAATATGTGGCAAGCTTGGGAGGCAATTTGAAATAGGCCATCCTGCAAATTGCGTCCTGTGTGCTCAGCGTTTTCGGACCGTGCGCCTTTCCAACCAAAGAACGACATTCTGATGGATTGGCTAAAATTTGAAAGCAGCTTTCTGTAGAGCTACGACATTCTTCGAGAAAAGTGGAACACGCGGTAACAAATATATGCATAACACGGTATTGTACAATAAGTTGTTATGATACGGTTGTCACGTTGGATAAGCGATCATCCACGGTGTTCACGTGTGTGCGTTCAACGCACGCGCTCGAGGAGCTCACTGAACGCGTGCGAGCCTTTTTTCACCCCGAATGTTCTCCAATTTGCGATCGATTCGATGTAAACACTGCCAATCCTCCGTCACTTTCTCACTTATTTTCGTATAAAAGATTCCAATGTGTTGCATTTTATTATTGGGTCACATTTGACCCGAGAGAAGATGGTCTCTCGTTTAAAAAAAAATAACCTGAAAATCCAACGAGATCCTTAGAGTGGATGATGCGATCTTCGATGATTTATATCGGAACGAAGAAACTTTCTTCTATTGGATCAAAAATGACCCTGATAATGGTAATTGCAGGTTAACGTGACACAGAACTCGATAGACAATAAAACAATACTCAACGGAGTATTATATTAATTCCAGTCAATTATAATATTTCCAAGTACCGAAGGACGATCCAAACTAACTAACTCGTGTGCTAAAATTTATCAGCCCTCGATTTGCATACAAACATGCTCCTCTACTCTTACAACCATCGCACGCAATTGTCAGATTATAAACAACACTCTCAACTAAAATTTATCGATCAGCAATTCGTAATCTTTCGGATACGATCGATTGTTGATCGATTATTAATGGTAATTACCGAATGATCGCGCGTTACATTCTCCTAAACACTGAAATCACGGTCGTCACCTCGTTAATTGCACCACGCGATACGATATAACGCGGAGCACCGTGATAACGCGGTCGAGAACCGAGGAATGCGACGTGTCCTTGAACGATGTAATTGTAAACGTCGTGACGGGATTCGGTGATAACATACCTCGACGTAAAAAAATGTTCGATGACATTCGTGTACGCGCGGCGTCCCAACCGTTGCGTCTGTTGACCTACCTATCGACGTATGTATTTTGCGGAGCGACCAGCGCCGATCGAAAAGTCACGTTTCCTTCACGACGGACTTGCGCTCAAGAGCTGTTCATGCCCTAGATACAATTCGACTGTCCACGTGGTTAAAACAACTATATCGTCTGTTTCCTCGGTTTTAAACTAATCTATTTTCAACTCAACTATTCAATTTGTTATAATGATCGTTTTATTGGTTTCTGAAGAAGGCATGCACGTGCACATTTGAATTCCTACAAGCATATCTTCATAGACACTGTTGATCACGTATTTTCGTTCGTCATGGAATGTAAGAGTACTTTAAAAATAGATTTATCCAGGTGTTTGCATTTTATTTCATTTTATTTTTCTGTATATGCTATATAAAGTATTTTTTGCACGGTGGAATAAAAAAGTACTTCAAAGGTAGATTTATACATATATATGTATTTTATTCTATTCATTTTGTATGTATGTCATATGACGTATCTTTTGGGTGGTATAGTTTTAATTTTATGTTCTTTAAAATGAAAACAAAGTGCATCGATCCCAAAGACAATTTATGTAATGTATTTACATATTTAATTGAACAAAAAAGGAATTGGGGTGCATCTGCAGCGATTTGGAAGACAGCTTGCAACAAAGTGTAACTTATTATATGTTTCTATACACATCCAGAATTGCAAATACGCGATGAGGGATTGGGAAAACAGGCCACCAGAATGGCTTGCCCACTTAAACAGCAAACAAAAAAATGCATCCGACCAGGCTTGGCTCGGTTTCAAGGCGAAACGTAATCTGACGTTGTTTCTTTTTCTAGAGGGTGTCGAGGGGGATGCCAAGGTCGATCTCATTATTTCTAAAAAAAAGGTATGGGTTTTTGTCTTACTCACCGTCCAACGGAACGTTTTAGAAGACGCGTACAATGACCCAGCCTGCGGTTAGAAGGCATTCAAGGTCGGCGAAGGTCAACTGTGATGAGGAATATCTTAATTCCAGGATCTGATCCGACTGGCTTCGATCATTTGCTCATTTAAACGCCTGCTAATGAAAGTATTTGAAACGACGACCTTGAGCATCGACGCTCTAACGTGATTCCGACGTCGACAGTATCGGACTTTTTATCCGTATCATCAAATCTGGCGCGATTAGGTAATCTCTCAGCACGCGAGAGTGTTTATCACAGTGAAAATCATATAAATTTCCGCCATTTTTTAACAACATTTAAAACATATATTATTATACTAGTCTTAACTCTTGGTACACTCTTTTGTAAAGGTGAGTTGAATAGCACGTTCCATTTCAAAAATTCCAAGTTAACCACCATCTTCTCCATCTCCTCTACGCCTCTTTCAAAAAACGATTAACTTCAGTTTATCTCTACTTTGGAGCCAAGCAGGACCTGATTGTTTTTTATCTCATCGCCAAAAGTAGGTAAACTATTCACGTGGCCCGTTTTAAATACCTCACCTTGTATACATACACAAGTGAGTCGCCTAAGGCTTGGAACGTAAAATACCTTCGATGGCTTTAACGATTCGAGAGAATGTCTTCTTAAAACCACTTGTTCTCCACGAAGGGACGTACATTGTAACAAAGATTTTGTCTCAAGGTCATATTTTCCGAGATATCAAGGTCAGCAACATCCTAGTAGACGGAACGATGTATTTCACAGTCGTATCGAAGATGATAAGAAAACGAATTTAGCCATGTATACGTTAACCTTCGTTTGACCTATTCAGAAGTTATTACAAAGTCAAAATTGGAAGAGGCAATCTCGTGTCAACGTTAAATATGAATATTTACGCTGTGCATACGATGTTTCATAAACGTTTAAGAGTATGAAAAGACGCTCGTTTCAGGATTAAATCGAAAAACTAAGGAACCTCGCACACATACGTAACAGTGATCGTACGCCTTGCCCTACCGTTACGCTGACTCGGTCTCCATTTTCAGTGCATTATTAAATATTCTATTCTTGTACATTTGATGTATTCGAGTGGGTAAACTCCAAACTACCTCCGTACACCAAAATACGATTTTATAAGAATAGCTTCTCAGGTCAACGGAAGGTCAACTCATCATACGCGGTTGAATCAGTCTTCTAATACTATATGTATACATGAAAGTACTTCTGATTAATAAATCACGAGTAACCCTTCGAAACAAATATTTTTTTCCTTAGATATCACTAAAAGCCATGAATATATACCAGAGATGAGCAAAATCCAAGGCTTCGAATAAATCTGAAGTTCGCCAATGTGTTTGTCTCGTTTCTTTCTCTGGAAAATGTTCAAAAGAGGAAATGAGACAAACATATCGGCAAACTTCAGATTTATTCAAAACCTAGGGTTTTGCCCATCACTGATATATATACCATCTGATCAAATTTGACCCGGACTGGTCCATTTCAATCGCTCGCGTAAACTGAATCGGTAAAATATTTGTTCTAGTTTGGTATAACCTTCTTTGACATTCGTGTAAAGTGCGCGCGAGATACGTCCATTTTTGTGAGTTTTTGGCAGTCATTTGTGTACGACGCGAAAAGATTGTCTGGCGATTTTTGCTATGGGAAAAAAAAATGAAACAACGAGTTTGCTTGAAATTTTGTGTTTCCAATGGAATTACGGCTACGCAGTCTTTGAAAATGTTACAGAAGTGTTATGGAGAGTCTACCCTATCGGGAACTCGAGTATTTGAGTAGCATAAAGGATTCAGTGAGGGTCGTGAAGTCGTAGAAAACTTGCCTCATGCGAGTCGTTTATCAACCTCTATTAATGACGATAATATTGAAAAAGTGAAGGAAATCGTACTTGGAAATCTTCGGGTTGGCATTAGAGAGATAGCAGAGGCTCTCAACATTTCTTATGGACCGACTCAACACATTGTGGTTGATGTTTTGGGTATGAAGCGCGTTACCGGCAGACTCGTACCGAAAGATCTGAATTTTCTAGCATTCTAGCCTGATTGTGACTAAATTTTTAGCCAAACACGAAACAAAAGTCATTGCTTCGCCACCGTATTCGCCAGATTTAGCTCCCTGTGACTTTTTTCTGTTTTCGAAACTCAAATATCCGCTTCGGGGAACACGGCATGAGTCGATTGAAGCCATAAAAAGAAATTCGCTGAAGAAACTAAAGGCCATTCCGGTCGAGGCCTATAAGAAGTGTATGGAAAATTGGATTAACCGTTGGCATGCTTGTATTGGCTCAAAAGAAGCCTATTTTGAAGGCGATAATAAAGATTTGTATTAAAATTCATAAAAATATTTTTTTTTTTAACTATTCTGAGTCAAATTTGATCAGATGGTATTAGGTTTTAAGCTTTGACGACCCACCCTGTATATGTATATGTGTATATAGATATATTAATATAATATGAGACGTACATATTTCAAAGCCGTCTCTCCAATCCCCCATCGTACGAGGCGACAATAGGGAAGTAAATACGTATAAAAGGACGATGGCTGAAAGACATGCTCGTGTATGTGTAGCATTCCCATTTACTATCGTACGTATGTACATTCTGTGAACGAATTCGGTTCGCACGAACGAAAGCACTTAAAAAGCACTTGAAAATAAATAATGCGCGCGATGGCTCAAAATATGAAAGATGCGAAATAAATTTAATCAAGAAGTACAATAACAGTTACCGTGTTTTGAACGGCACTAAACGGGGTGGACGCATAACTGAGAGAACAACAAACAATGTGGCTAGAGAGACAGGGCTCGTTTAGCATAATTCGGTATGGAATAAATTCATTTCGCAGAACGTCTACACGTATTATCATGTTATCTGTTCCGTACACACATTCGACTAAACAATCAGACCGGAGCATGAGTGCACGTGATTGTCAAGTCATCGCAAACAAAGGGGGACAACGTGTACTCGCGAATAACGCATACACTCTATCTATCTTTACATTCTACAAAAAGACATAAATTACAGTTTATTTTCCCTTTGTTATACCGATAAAATTAACTACACGAAACTCTTGTTTCAAATTGATTGGACGCTTTCGCACAGTTCGTAGTGTTCTTCGGCACATTCCATTCCAACCAAGTCGAAGCTGACCGAGGATAGCCGACACAAGTCGAACGAGGATTTTCCCTATTTTAGGGAAACCGAGCGTTTTCCCATTTTCCCCATTTCAACCATTTTTAACAAAAATCATATTTCTATTTTCTTTCCCTATTTTCAAATATTGAACTATAGTTCAGTTGGTATTATTTCTAGTGGCGCCATCGGCGGGAAAACGTCCAAATTTGTCCTCGAATAGTTCCTATTCTTACTGTTAAGTGGCGCCATTGGCATTGTTTTTTTATTTTTTTTTTTTTTTTTATTGAAAGAATAAGAACAAGCTCCACATCCACCGATCCATAAGCCTTACATATGTATCACATTCAATTAAATTTACTTATCGTATAACTTATATTAATAGGAACAATACATTTATTTAGATTTTCTTATCGTGTAACTTATACTATTAGGAACATTATTTATCTATAATGTAATATTACTCTTCTCAAAAAAGTCATTAAGTATTCTACGTATCTTAATATTTAGTTCTTGTAAAAAATAGTCTAGCCATTGACACTGTTTTTTACCGACATCTAGCTTGAAGGAACAAAACTAACCCGTTACTACAAACTTTAGCGTTTTGTCACCGATGACGCCACTGATAATAGGTTACACTCCATCTAGCAGCAACAATAGGAACTACTTTCTCTATAAACTTGGGCATTTTCCCACGGATGGCGCCACTGACAATAGGTCACCCTCCATCTAGCAGCAACAATAGGAACTACTTTCTCTATAAACTTGGGCATTTTCTCACGGATGACGCCACTAGTACTAAATTTTCATCACTTTGCGGTCGAATGGCGGGAAATAGCCGCCCGCGCATTACAAAGCGACTCGCGTATGTTTGACTTTCTGAGCAATATTATAAGCAACCATATAGTAGAATAAGCAGCATTACTTTTCTTTTGAGAAAAAATTAAAGATCATTAACGATAAAGTCGTAGTATTTATAACGGAAACGTGTATATTTGCTCAGCCACGCGCACCAACACCTCTCGCCCACAGCGACGCTAGCTCGTCGGACGGCTCCGTCTCCAAAGAAATATGTAATAAATAAATGTAAACTATGTAAAAAACAACTAATAATGCACTTTAAATAACTAACAAACAAACTAACACCGAACTGTAGTTCAATGACTACACATACATTCCACTCTGTTCCTCGCTTTGACCAGCTTTGACTATAGTCAAAGGTTCCTCGTAAGCATTATCCCTAGCCATTGCTGGTGTCCCATCGTTAAATTCCCTACTTCTTATTTACTCGGACAATTCGCTGGAATAAAAGCAACTATTAAAAAAGGGGATGAAACCAAAAGATAAATCCTTGGAAACGGGATGCAGGAGTGTACAGGAAAAAAGGAAATGGCGTTGAGGAAGGGAAAACGGAATGGGAAACGGAAAGATAGAAAAAGCGAGCGCAAGAAGTAGAGGGGATTAGAGTACATTTGAAAAAGGCACTAAATCGTAATAGCGTAACACACCAATCGACGATACAAACACAGACTCGCGGTCGATGAATGGAGGCGTGTATTCTGGCTCTCCGCAGTGTGTCATCGTACCGTCGAAATAGTTGGAGTCGGAGCAGCGTTTCCCTCGCCATCCGTCGGCCGTCGCCGCCATTGTTTCCATGGGCGAGCAATCAAGCGTACGGCCTTATAAACGAGCAAGTAGACGCGGAAAACGACTCGCGCTAGTAGCCATCGAGTTCCATTGACAGTTTGAAGATTCATTCTCGTCAGGGAACAATGAAAAGTGTTTGCGTTTCGATTCTGAACGTGTGGCTCGTTCTCGTGACTTTTTGAGTAAACATAAAAAAAGATTGACGACGGAACGTCGCAAGGACTGTGTATCGAGAAGGAACGGTTGTACGGTGTCCTTCCTCGTCAAGCGTGGATTTCGTACGGTGATGGTGATGGTGCTAGTGATGGTAAAGAGAGTGGTGCGTTGCTCTTCAGTGTCGTTCGGCGCGACGAATGCCGTTTTAGTGGAGAGATCGGACGCGTCCAGCTCGTTCCTTTGACCGGATCACGCCGATCGTCTCAAGGAAGATTCAAGTCGGGAAAAGTAATTTCGCGCCGTACGACTCTTCCTTGTTTCCCCTAAGAAATTCTCCGCATGCGGCACCTTTCCCATTGGAAACACTTTCCAGGCAATCGTTAAATATTCCGTGCAATCACGATCGTCCACGAATCCATTCCCAAGTTCCTGACAGCTCGCTTTTATGTGACGGCTTATTTCTACCCCGAACCACGAGCTTCGATCCCCAGAACATTATGTGATACTTTTTCGGAGCTTTGCATCCTTTCTTCGCCACGGTGATCGCGATTACGAACGTGCAAAGGTTAGTTCCCATTGGCGACGAATACTCGGCGAAACGAAAGAAGCTTCTCGGTTTCTCTTTTCTCGAAAACTTGAACGATTTCGAATCTAAAATCGGTAACGTGAGCAGCTATTCTGCTGAGATGCCATCTTAAAGAGAAAATTAATTCTTTTTAAATCTTCTGCAATATTAGACGAAAATAAAGTGCTTTGGACAGTATTTGTCAATTAAAAAAATACTGACATTTCTACGTGTTTATCATTCTCCCAAGTGTTGTTTCTACGAAGACAATGCTGGTGGTTACTTGAGAAGTTTTCTGTTTGTTACAAAATGAAGGTACTCCGAATTGGGGGGTTGCGCACCCTTAGCTACGCCACTGTTGGGAGCACGAGTAAAAATCGGGAGGCCAAAGACCGGTTTCGAAAAGGCGGAACAGGGACGGCACGAAAACTTGCGGGACAATGGAGGAGAAGTTTCGAACCGTTTCTTAATCCATCGAAAAACTTTCAAAGTAGGATAAAAAGTAAAGCGAGTACGTGTTCGGTGTTTAATAGTCTCCTACGCGCAGATCCGCGCCTATTCGCGCATCGCTCGAACGAAAGGGCAGTAAGCAGGGCCGAATGGACGTGAAAAGCAAGCGATGCAACGCGTCGGGGGCTTTTTATTAGGGAGGCTTCTACAAAAGAACAGTTTGCTTTTAAATTTTCCTTCTTGCGGGTATCGAAAGCAAATTTAATTAACGAGAAACTTGGCACTTTAACATACATATAATAACAAAATGACGATTAAATATTTCTACTTAGAGTTACAAGTGATTGAATATCAGGCCACAGAATTAGTTTCCATACCTAATAGTTTCAAAAGCTAAGGATTCCTTTATCCTAACATTTGTAACATTAGAAGGCGCCAATATTGGAGTTGCCTCGGGGTGCTGGTGACTGTAGTGCCAGCCCTAAGCAGCAGGTATATACGAGGCTCGCGGTAAAGGGAGCACACGTTGAACGAAACGGATCAGAACACGTGTACTTCGTTGAATAATGCATCTCTCTTGGTGGCTTCGTTTGCAGTCGCATTTCGCGACTATCTCGAAGCGCTTCTTTTACCGCACTGTCTACATTGCCACCGTGAGTGATCTCAGTGAACGTTTTATTCCTCTCACCCGATCAGTTCGATTGCTCTTCCGCTTCGAACACCAAATGACACCCGCGTGCCGGTATGTTTGGTTCAGAGATGGGCGAGATACAGTTAAAACGATGTTAATAACGTTACTGTTTCTTGTTTTAGGAAAGAAATGATCCTGGAGGGGCGAAAACACTCCCCTTGAAGAAATTGTGAGCTTTGTATATCGACAAAACTTTAATCTCTTGCGGCAAGAATTTCAAATGGACTTTTATAGGTGCAATTGTTTAATACATTTAATTGTAATCGCAAGTAATGTTAAATTTGATACAAAACCAAACGTACACATATGTGTCAATATTCCTCAAGGGGTTAATTAAAAATATCATGCTTTTTAATATTATAAATATTTGAAAATTCACAATTTCTTCAAGTGGGTCCTTCAGCCCTAGGATCGTTTCATTCCTGATCCACAAAATAATTACTTCTTAAATCTCTAACTTATTATTATTATATTTATTATAATTATTATTATGTATTCTGTATTTAGAATTCTAGTATTCATTCCAATAGGCATGTAGCCTTTTATCTTGTATTCGTAGACAGATAAGAATTTTTGCCGACCTCTGGTGACGTTCGAATAATTCCACGAAAAAGAGACGAATCTGTATCGGTTTGCTGGTCGAAATCGATAAATTAGATCGTTCGTTCGCTTGATATCTTTGCCGAGTAATAATAGAGCGGTCCGTCGAGTTCGACGCTCGAATCGAAATTTGATTATACAGACGAATGAAAACGAAGTACAATATATATCTCGTGGAGCATGTGTAAACGCGAGCAACCAAAACATTGCACTTTGTAATTATTACGGTAGCGGCGATCGTGGCGTTTGGATCGTGACGAGCCGTACAGTTTCTGTTTTTCCATTTCAGGATGCTGGGACCTTCCGTTCCGCATCGAAAAGGGAGTCTCGGCCCGACGACGATGCTCATGCTCCTGATTCTATCGTTGAGTGACGTACACTTCGCCAATGGTGAGTAATTTTTATTTTTAATACACTGTAAAGATGGCACATTGATATCGAAGTAACGACTTTTAATCTTAAGACTTGAGTCATTACAATTTAAACTATAGCACCTCTTGGTTCGTTACATTTTACATTGGTAAACTATTATAACATTTTACCAATAACAGTCTTTTTTTTATTTGACTCAACTTTTTATTCTTCTATTTAAACTTCTTATTTATCTATTTCATCCAACTTCATATAAATTTGGATAAATTTAAGTCGTTAAAAGTGAATCAATTGTTTCTCATTCGCCAAAAGAAGATACCCTCTTTAACTCGTCGCTGATATAGCATGTATGCGACTGTTATATCGAGTAAATTTCGTCGGTCCCTTGGTAGTCGTTATAACCCAGTTCCCACGTGGTTCGAAATCATGCTGTACGTCGTTTACTTTCTCATTTAATTTGCCTCGATAGGTAGGCGTCAGAATAGGATCGATGCTTGGCAATAAGGTCGCGACAATTATCTATTCGTACCGTGGAAAAAGAACATTTCTGTTGTCTAAAAATACTTCTGTCTCTACCCGTTCGTAACTGGCAGCGCCGATGTAATGGACGTACCATATCCGATTGAAAAAATAGAAAGCCTGGAGGTTTGACTTCGTTTCTATTTTCGTATCGCGTCTGCGTATTTAACAATTCATTCAATTATTCTGACAAAGATACCCTCCTCCACATTCAATTTTAATGTGCTCACAGGAGATGCTGTTTTCTTTATTAATGTTTCGATGCATTTTTTCTTTAAATTGGTCCTCATTCTGCATCTGCAACAGTACATATCAGAATTTAATTAATTCGCAATTTAACACTGTTCATTTTTATGATTGGTCTATGGAACTTAGAAGGTGGAGGCAGTGTTGGGCTTTACTTTTATAGGGGCTCTCTGATACCTGGAAGTGGGAGATAAATATACATATAAGAAAAACCAGAAAAAGAGAAAAATAGAAAAATTTGTATTTATGAAAAAATGTACAACCCCAACGCAATTAGGTCCTCTTCTAGAACCTTGAAAAGCTGGGAACCCTCTCTCTTGTAAGGGTCCTCCAACCCTTACTGCTCGTGCAGACTAATGAAATGATAGAAATCGGTCAATAAACAAACACGAATTTCTATTTAAATTGTTGCAGGTTCCTGCGAGTTTCCAGCGGGTTGGGCCGGAGAATGGTACCAGTATGGAAAACTGGTATCGATTGCCGTAAACGCGACCATGCTGGGTGAAAGGACGTGCGTGGAGCGATCGAAAGACACGTACATCGTGTAGTAAGTATTCAAAGTATTTGAAAATGGTAGACAAAGTTACAATGAATATGTAAAGTAGGTACAGCGACATTGATCGTTTTCAGCGGCGACAATTGCTATCACTGCTTGATCGTCAACGATCGACACGAGAATGTGATCCAGTTTCGCGAAGGTGAGAATCGATTCTCCTTCTCCCAAGGAAGGGAACTTATGGATAAAAATAATATTCCAGATACATTTTCTCTGCGAAAATATTATTCGTTTAAAAGTGTTTGATACGGTAACAATAAATTCACAGATAATTTGAGATAAATAAATAGAGTGATAGAAATATGTATTCTACTTCATTTGCCTGGCGAAGTAATGCACCGCGTATTTAGAGTCTGAAAAGTTGCGAAACCCTGGCAAACAAGATTCACAAGTTTACCTTTCTTGGGAACAGATCATATATAATTTACTTATCAGACGTTGGCGTTAGTCACGCTGTTATCGTTCCTCGTTATTTACCGAATGATTCAACGTTAACGTTATTTACCGTTCTCTTCTCCAGGTTGGTGTTCCGCGGATTTAGCACCGTTGGAAGACATGTGTCAGAACATCAAATCGGACGATACCCTGTACTCCATGTTTCGCTTGAATTCCAAGCCAATACCGTGCCCCTTCAGCGGCGCGTCGTTTACGTTCAGCTACGATAAGGGGTATGGCGAATGCGCGATGCCCGTCAGTCTCGGGGAAAAGTGCACCGACGAAAGCAAATTGCTTCTCAAGTATCAAGCTTGCCCTGACATCCAAAGAAGCGAGAGCAACAGTGAGTCATTGAACGCCAGGATCTATTTTGGTTCTTTCTCTAGCTTTTTATTTATCTATTCACTTATTTGTGGTTAGACCTTCTATATGGAAAGAAAAAGAAAGAATAAATGTCGGAAAAAAAGATATAGAAACGATTGAGCGTCTGAGAATCGTAGTGGCATTTCATTTTCAGCGGAAGAATTGCAGTGTCTCGCTATATGGAACGACGGCCGTAACAAGTACCTCGTTGGAACGCTGGAGGGACGAAGCGTCTCAGGCGTTGAGAAAACGTACAGGTACGCGGTAGTCTCGAAATTCTGATCTATAGATTCTAATGTAGGTAAATTTGAAAATTACTCTGTTGAGAGTGTATAAAATTTATTAAAACCTATCTCGCCCCTCGGGTATCAAACGATAAATGTATGAACGGTGCACTTCAATTCAGCTTATTGTGGCGAATGCAAATAGCGCACGTTTATTTTAAACCAGCACTGTGATTTACGATTTAAAATAAACGTGTGCTACTTGCATTGACCCTAATAAGCTAAATTAAAGTGTACCCCTTCGTGTAAATTAAACCTTTGTATTAATCTTAACGGTTGTGACAGATATAAGTGTATCAATAATTTAAATTCTGATCTATATACCCATTTTTTTGTGCACGGACAGATGTTTCCTGTACGAGGAGAAGACCCACCATCAAGGAAAAGTGGTGTATCTGCTCGCTCAATCCGGCGAACCAACTTGCAATGGCTTAACCACTATCTCTGAAGGCTCCCCTACGATCAAGCTTATGAAGGGTACGATAAATTTCGATCTCGCTCACCTACTTCTTTTTCGAGAAGAAAACGTGTCTCATCCGATGATATTTGATAGTCGACAAGGAGCACAACAGATGCAAGTATCCATCGTGGATCACCGAGCACCATGACTGGCACTCTTTAGACGGCACTAGAGTCTACCACTTCACAAACAAAAACGCGACGCTGAAGGTTCGAGTACAAGACGCCGAGGGGGACTCGTTTCATGAAGAGAAGATCGTTTGTCACAATTTGGAAAAGATGCATCCGACTGATAATTCGCAAGGATACAAGATAAAGTTGGTTGCTCACGTGACCAGTGGCTGGTGAGTAAACCTTGCGACTAAGGGTTGAGTCAATGAAAATTATATCGAACGAAGTTAGTTATTGAAAATGGCGTGTCGTTACAGCGACATTGGGTACGTCTGCATGATATTCCACAAAAGAGATCACCACGTCATAGAGCTACAGCAGTCGGGTGAGTATTTCTCGCTTCGCCCATTTATAATTCACCATTTACCATTTCTAAATATCGATCGTCCGTAGATCAAAAGGCCATAATGCCAGACGAAGCGTGCTCCCTCTCCGATACATCCACGATGCCCTATACCACGCTAATAAGTGAGTATAGCAACAACTGGTCGCCATTACGAGGGAGTCCTGTACTTTAAGTTGAAAATTCCGATCTCTATAATTTGTAAACATTTTTAATTGCTCAGGCTCGTCGTTGCGTCAGAGAAAGTGCCCCAATCACGGACGATACATGATATTAGGACTTGCTCCGTTCCACGTGCCCAATGTGCCGTTTCGCCGGCAACGTCGCAGCGACAAACGCTCTTCTAGGCTCACCAAAAGGAGGGCTTGGAACGAAGACATGCAACAGTTGAAGCCGCACGAGCAGCAACAACGGCAACATCAGTCGCAGCAACAGCAACACCACCAACATCACCACCACCATCAACACGGAGGGGAGCAGCAGCAACAAGAGCAGCACGGAGAGGAATGCAGAAGTACAAATGTCCAAATCGGTTGTACTTCGTCGGATCAGAATGAAATCGTCGTTAGCAAATCGTGCGACGGAGAAGAATCGAGTGAGTGTTTGCTTAGTTTCTGCTTAGTTATGAGCCCTCTATCGGTGTAGAAGGTTCAGTTCAGTGGTGTATTCACGTGATCGATATTATTGTAGCGTATTATTGTCACGGAAGCTGGGAAGAAAGAGGCATTTGGTACACGATAGTGTCTCAGAAAACGAATCAAGCTTCCTCGGGGCTCGGCCAAACCTACTGTTTTTCGATGCGTTTCGACGGCAACGCGGGTAAACAATCCATGACCGGAAGGACCAGTAGAGCCAAGCTCTCCGAACAAGAGCTTTGGTACACGAGATTGGATCGCGTTTGTCGAAGAGAAACAGTCGGCGAGGACGAGTGGTCCCACAGCCTCGTCGGACAAGGTATTGAAGTCACTATTTGAATTATTTAGTTCTTCGTGTTCCATCGTATTCACTTCCATACACATCTTCTTCTTCTACGTTTCTTTACACCTTCTTCTCCTTATTGCAGGTGTTTGCGAAGACGTAACGAAGGCAGCTTCCAGCTTGGCGCCACTCTTTTCCCTGTCCAGAATCCTGTTCATCCTAACTGTGGGAAATTGCGCGGCGTACAGATATTTATTGAGATGATATGCAAACCTCACGTGAAACGGAGTCGATGCTCGTGATAGAAACGTTCCTTCGAACGCTTACGCGAAACGAGCAGAGAAGAAGGCTGGCAAACCCCAACGATTCCGCTCGTTTCCCCTCATTTCAGCTATGATGACCAAGAGTAAGCGGTTCGATCCGAGCGACGCGATTCGTCGATCGAATACGCGAAACTCGTCTATTTACACGGCCAACCGACCCCCGCGCTCGATCATTGCGTTTCTTTTCTATTTCCGGCCTGTTGATCGTCAGCGTGCGAATTATCGTTTCCCCTCTCCTCTACATCTCCCTCTCTTCAACAGCTGCAACGGTTTTTTCGCGTTACGATACCTACTTTTTGACTTTCCTGTAACCTTCATTCGCGTTTCTCTCTGCTCCTGTATACTTAGGGGACGTACTTAGATTCTAGGTCTTAGGGCCGTCCGTTTCGTGCGATAATCGAGAGTTTCTGTGCGACGAATGTCTATCTACATCCTGTGAATTTATATATTTGCACTTGTATTTTTTATATATGTAGGTGTACGTTGATAAAAAAAAAAAGAAGAAAAAAAAGGTGGGAAACAAAAATGTTCGCCGACACGCCGGGAAACCACAGACATTAGTTTAAAAATGCGAGAGTGCGAGCAACGACGGCCTCGATCGTTCTTTCTTTTATACAAATATATTTTTTTTAATTTTTAATTTTTGCGAATACGAGATTCCTCGAAGCACGGGGGGCGCATCGTAACGGTCGATTCGCCAACCGTGCACCCGCAGCTTCTGTAAATATGAGCAGGGTATAAAACGAGTCAAGACCATGTTCGATTTAATCGCGAGCGAAATCGATATAATCCTACAACTACGAATTTGGTTAATTTAACGCGTAACAACTACGATAAGAAAATACTTTTTACCTCTTAACTAGCTACACTTTGTATATATAATAATTTAAGCACTGTATAAAGACTGTTTTTAACGAGTATAGAGTTTTCCACTCACGACCGCGTCCGATTACCGAGCACCGATCTGACAAGAGAAACGATTACTCGTCGAATTTTCCTTCGCACTCGCGAATCATCGACGGAACGCGTGCTCGACTTTACAACACGCGAAACATGCCATAACCGGTATCGAGTCGTTAATGGACATTGAAATGATTGTTATCGAGATTTAATAGCAGAGTATAGTTGTGTAGTTTTTCGTGGTTTTCGCATTCTTTTTTGGATTTCATTTACACCGTACAAGTGTACTGTGTCCGGTGATGAATCTGTACTTATCAAGGCCTGAAGCTAGTTATCTTTGTAAGATTCTTCGCGTAACGAGATATATTTATATCGAATATATTTCATCGTACGAAGGATCGTACAAAGTGTACCACGGGACAATAGAAGAAACATTTTGTTTTTAACTAGAAGCTGATTATTTATCTTAAGGAACGATCCTTAATTTTCTGATATGTTTTTATGAAATGTGAATGTTATTATTATGAAAGTATATTTATCGTATTGTTCTCTACACGAAATGTTCAAAAATTTGGACACGCAAACTTAGGAAAATCGAACAGGAAAGTGTATTAAGAAATATAGAAACCGCGAACGACCAAACTAGTAGAGTAACCAAAACTAGATAGAGAAAAATTGCATATATGCAGTCTTGCGCAAGTGGAAGATTGCCAATAAAAAGAATCGGTAATTATTTTGTCAAAAATTCGTTGAAAAACAAAGTTTTACGGAATCACGCCATTTTTCAAGAACAAATTCTTCTTCCATGCTTCTGAATAATAGTTCAATTAAAATATCAACAAACAAGGAACTCTTGAGGGTTCGATGCTGCGATCTATTTGATGTTTATTGTAATTTACACGCGATGATACGGCTGTCCATTAACCTCGTTACATTCACAACGTTTGTTAAGTTTATACATAAATTAGCCGAGCGCGATGCAGGTGAACTCTAATACAAGACACAGACCACACACATACACAGACAGACATACACACAATACACACATTTACAAAAGATTGAGACTGTTCCGAAATTCAAATAATTAGAATATACGTGTACGACGATGCATTGGTTCTAACCCGTAAGGTAGACAAATTTTTAATATCGAGATAAATTTTTATTTTTATACGCATAAAACTATCGTTCCCAGTTCGACCCTCGTTCGCACTACCATTCGCCGACTTGTTTCACCTGTTGGGATACTCTTGCCACTTATTCACCTATCCCTCCCACTCCTCTGCACGCTCCCTTCGGCCTCTATTTTACGATACTTTACTTGGTTCCTGATATATTTTATACTTTTCGATAGGAACGAGCAGACAAACCCCGCACCTCGTCCAACAGAATGTTATTCGCTATAGTTTTACTAACGCGTTTCTGCGCGTCTCTTAGGTTTGCCTCGATTTTCTCCCATCTTTGGAGAAAAAGTTAGAATATAAGTAGAACGTAGCCTACAATTTTACTCCAACTTTACTGCCATGTCTAGGTTCCCGATTTATTTATAAGCTAACCTTTTACTGCTGCGCCTAAGTATGCTCTTTCGAGAGTAACGATGCTACTCTAAATACTCGAGTTAAAGAAAACACAACACTTTGCGTCCTCTGAGGCAATTTTGTACAATTCTTTACTTTTTAATTTATATAAGTATGTTTATCGAAACAGAAATTGTGAAATTAATGAAAGTCAGAGGCTATCGTTGAATGATTCAACAACGAAAAGGTTAATGAAAAACGAATGTTTCAAAGCGTGAGGTGAAGAGACGCGTAGATACGCAGAGATTCGAGTGACCGTCGATCACAACCGACCACGAAGGATCTACTAACGTGTGTGTACGCGAACGGTTTTTGTATAGTTCGCGAGCGAGAAGAATGCACCTTACTCTTTTGACATTCAAACGGTCTATACCCAATACCTGTTACAAATCTTTGAAATTAAAGAGGGAGGGATCCATCAAATTATCATTAAAATTGTCACGAAAAATTTGTGGCGAAACTATCCCTAATAATCATCCAAACAGCACTATGTAAACAGATAAAAAAGCCCTCCAAAGAATACTTGGAACGTTAGTCGCACAGATGCATTCTTCTCGCGGACGAACAGTACATTCTGTATGTCGGATGCGAGTTTACAAGCTGAAGTGTGTGTGCAGAAGGGTAACTAAACGTGTGCGTGCGTACGTACGCTTACATTAGTCTATTGTTTGTTTACCATTGTGATGTCAACGCAACAACGACGTTCACGACGACGATTGACGACGTTAACGACGAAGACGATTTCGATGAGAGAGATGATACGATACAAAGAAATAAATAAATAAAAATAGTAGCGTTTAAGAAAGCTCGCGCGTTGCTCGTCTCAGCGGTCGAGTGTATCCAATGAAGACGTTTCGATCGTGCGCCGTTGTGAATTTACGAGGAAAAAGCATAAAACGAAAAAAAAAAATGCTGGAGAACCCAGTAGCAATGGCGTTTCGAAGTGGTACCGCTCGAGGGGATCCTACTACCGTTTTGTTCCTAAACGGTGAACTCTAGTAACGAGGCACTGGCGAGTTGTAGGTTGGAGAGCAGCTCTATGCACGGAAATGAATCGTTTTCTCGAGAACATTTTGAATTGTGTATCGATACCACTGCTTCATCGACGAACGTCGATCAATCGAAAGTGGTACCGACGTCTTCGTTTCGCCAGAACCGCTGATCGAACGTTGTGACCCCACGACTAAGAGCTACACTGTGTGTACCGTTTATTATTATATTTTGAATATGACGAAATACACATACATGTACAGAATACATCCAGAGAGATCCATACCCTCCGCCACGTAGACGTAGGACCAGATGATGTTTCGATAGAAGTTGGTATGATATTTGTCACGTACTATTTAACTTTTATTTAATTCTTTTAATTTAATTATGTCGACATTTGTTTGCGCTAACTAAGTTTTTTTTTTAATAAAGATGCTTATTATTTTTGAAACGTTCGTTTTAAGGGAGACTCCTTTAGGATATATCTCTTGTTCTAGTGTCTATTTATGGTAGATACAGTTCAGTCGTTATTTGAAGATGTGAATTCTTCTATTTTGGGGCTCATAAGAAATCCGATCCATCAAATAAAGATCGAGTAAAAATAATTGGTGGTATTTGAACCTCTCCAATAATGGAAGAAATAAAGTACCTTTACTTGACGTTGAATAGAAACAATTTTGATCTCATCTGTGACGGATGCATCGCTGATACACGCACACGAGTGTATGCGTTGCGCGTGCGGAGAAGTTTGAGTTCTACATCGAGCCACGTGGACACCGTGGATCGATAGGTGTTCTCGGTGTTTTGACAAAGCGGTCGATCAACTCGCGCGCGTTACCAGTCGACTCGAGGGCGTGTGTGTTGAATCACGTTAAATCGTCGACCTACCTACACTCGGCTTTTCTTTTTCCTTGGCTTACCCCCAGACCGATTTTCTTCCAAATTTAATTAAATCTTAAGTAGACAGTTTCATCTAATTGACCCCAAGCAGTCTGTAACCACTCAACTATTCACGATTCTTAAAAATTAAAGTTACACCAGACGCATTCTTTTTACAAGTGAACAATACAAAGGCTTAGAAATATCTTAAGTATCATCAGATCATTGCTACTCTACCCTATCACCTGCACACAATTTTGCATTACTCAGAAAATGGATATACCCAACAGAGGGGTGATAGGCCTTCTACCCTCTCTCCCTCCCAGAGTGCGCTGCTGTGAGGGGATACCCGATATACATATGTATGATACAATTCGTACATTCGACTGACGTTATGTTCGATACTTTCTCGCTACCCATCCCCTCCCCAAATCTCTCTTATTCTATCTCTAGGAACGGTACTTCGTTTTTCCCATATTTCGTTCGCGATTGAAAATTCCACCGGTTTCGACTTGCGAGCAAACCTTTTTCGAACGACAGGCTCCCGATCAATCAGTCGTGGCTCGTTCGAGAACGCGGAAGATGCGAAATTGGAACGGCGATGGACGAAATGTAGGACAAAAGTGGCAGAGGTGAACGGCACAAGCCACGTAGAACACGTTTGCGCATCTGCGCAGATGTTCTACAGATTTGTCAGGTTCGATAATTTGCCAGTAATATGGCAACGTTCTCTGTTCGACGGGACTTGGCACGTAAATGTCGTGCTGTACGACCGAATCACGACACGACGATGCTTTGGAACCTTTACCTCGTCATCTGCATCTGCACAGTAGACAAACATCCCTTATCCCTCACTCCCTGGATGAACGAACACTTGGCTGGCACCCTACAGTGAAATTCTATCTTCTTTGATATAATCTAAAGCAATGTTTACAAAAGTATATGTATCATTCTTTTCGTTTAATTATTTTGCTCGCGCATGTACGGAAAATATCTCGAGAGTAGGGTACAATTTTTTGGTAATATCGAGCGACGGTGGAATTGGCGCGTAATTATTTAATTATTCAACGTCCTGGTCAAAAGGCTGCGTGACCTTTTTCAGGAATATATAGGTTACGTTAAAATTATATTGACGTTTATATAAAGTTTCTCCGTTTGAATATTAACATAATTTTAACGTGTCCTCGCGAGGCTCTAAATGGGATAAAATCATACAAGTGAGAATTCTCTTGGGGATGAATCTGCAAATAAATCGTACTCTCGAGCATACCCGTAGCAATTAATATGCCATTTCGTCATTCTTCATATTTATCTTATTTCGACTTCAAGAATCATCCCCTAAATGATTGCCCATCTGTATTTGACCAAATTGTACGAATCGTCTCGTGTTCGGTCTTGCTTAGATTATGAAATAAATTGTGAACGATTGATTAAGAGCAACCCGACGGATTATTGCTTTTAATCACTTATTTCGTCGACTTGAACAATCTTTTCCAGAACAGACAACTCTGCAAATAACACGAGCGACCCTGAAAGGTGTTCGTGCACGTTGCACCCTCGTCGCTCTCTATTTACGGACCAGTCCTGTTGTCGTGCGTCCTTTCGACACGCGCGACGACCCTTTCTCACCCCAACATACCTTTTTCTCTTCTTAGGGGTTCTCCTGAGTATCTTTTACGATGTCTAGGGGTGAACTTCCTTATAGGGCCATTTCACGACAAGTGAGACATTCTGCGGGCCGAGATTTCCAATTTTTCGAAAACTTGTATACGTAGGAAGTGCCTCATTTCTTTAAAAAATGTTGATTTGGCACTTGGTCACAAGTTTCTATAAGCTCAATGTCACCCAATCCCACGATAATAATATAGTAAGCATCGTCAAAGACAACGTATCAAAGTTTCAGCGAAACTTGACGCGTTACTTGATAAAGTTTCGAATTTCTGGTGGAACGACCTTATAACCCCCTTGCTCCTTTAGGAGTGATCTAGACTTCCTGATCTGTGAAGTTAGCGATTAAATTATATGCCCGTGGAAAAACTTTCGAAACCCGTCTTATCTTGAGAAAGAAAAAGGTAATTACCGGGAGAAAGAGTGTTACTTGTTATTTGTGGCGTCGCGTCGTGGGAGTCGATAAGTGGAGTGGAGTTTATGGCATCATCTTTCGGAGTTATGAAGATACTTTCAGGGGGATATTTTCTGTTGTTCCTCAGGTTCCGTGACGCAAGGGATTTTTGTATGTTATTTATAGTGTCCTATTTATACATTTTTATATTGTCCCATTATTCCCTGCTGCGCGTAGCTTAGAGTAATCTCTAGCTTAATCCAGAATTATTCTTAGAAATTTTGTATTCTCTGCATTTTCAACGAGTGTACTTATAGTACAACAGACTTGAGAGTCATTTGCAAAGATAGGCGCTGGTTTTATGGTACGATTTTAAGGTTCCTCGACAGTTTGGTATTACGGCCCATTAGGGGGAATAGGGTTCTGAGCGCTCCGCATGTATTTTTAATCCCCTCTTGAATATCGAATGCCCAGGTTAGCTTTTTGCCATCCCGAGCGATAAGATCCTCGACTCTGGCACTTCATATTACTTCCTCACTGGGTGGCTTTTACTTTTTCCAGATTTAATTTCAACTACAAGTTCCTGACACGTTTTTATCCTTATTATTTATATATATTATTTAGTTTACGGGCCCATTCGTTCGTGGAGACACGGCAAATGGAGAAGTTAAATTCGATTGTCAGAAGGTGGATGCTGAGAGACGTTTTCCCGATTTCTGTGCGAGCTGTTGTATTCTTTGGAGAATGTTCTAATTGACCTGACGTTACTTCCCCATCCCTCGAGGCTTTACTTAATTTCTGTTTTATTGTTAGTTTGTTGGCTTTCGGGGAGACGAAGGCTACCGTTTAGGATTGCGAGGGGACCCGCGATTTCGTGTAGGAGGAGGTGCCAGGTGCAAAAAAAGTTAAGTATAATTGTCGTTGGTTGCATAATAAAGAAACCTGTTTTTACACATTTCTGCAGACTGTTCTGGTCGATCTGGGGTTACTTCATCATCCCTCGCATGACTTCAAAAAAGAAAGATTAAATTAAAGCTTTTAAGAATATCAGTCATAGTGCAAATAAAATTATCCCTCCTGCATCCCCGAGGACACAGCAGCTGCAGAATGTAAGCTGGATGCGTAGCTAAACTATAATTCGTGAAAGTTCTCGTTTATTCAACCACCGAATTAGGATCCCTTAAAATTTCCAACATTTTTCCTGTCTTTAGTCAAATTGAAATTCTATCGCTCCCATAGCAGCAACAGATCAATTATTCATAATTCCAGCAGCCGAAAGAACAATTTGCATTTATGTGACGTACTGTCGTACTTGGAAAAATGAAATGCTTCTATGCAACGACCCCTATCCTCTCCGATTAACCAGAGAAGACTGTCATTTAATTTCTGACAGGTACGTCAGTCCGGGGATTCCCAAGACCCTGACCGTTTGACGAACGCCAGCGGTTCCGTCAACCCTCCAGGTTGATCCCGAGTCGTTGCCAGTGACACGTAGAGAAGCGCGAGAGAATAAGGAAGACTGACAATAAGGGTGAATAGAAAAGGAACGGACGGAAATGCAGGCTAACGAGAGTAGGGATGGAGTCGGAAGAGAGACCGATCAGGGGAGAAACCGAGAGGGATGATACGGGGTCGGCTGCGACGGTGCTGCTGGTTCGGTGGTTTCAACCCTCCCTCACCCTTCACTGACGGAAAAGCGCAAGCGCCAGTGTCCTTTCTCGATGCTCGTACTCCACGCCAGTAATCCGTGGAATGCGAAGGCAAAAGGTGCGCTTTTCCCCGACGAAACGCAGGTATCTAGTCCAAACCATTTTCACCGACTCCGATGTCGTCAACTGCGTCGAACGGTTAAACGACCCTCCACGTTCCGTTTCTCTCGATCAAGCCACCCTTCGCATCGGTCGATGTCCTTGCCACCTCTGCGTTTACCCAAAACCTCACGTTGCGTTCTCCCGATTCCCCTGTGTTTACCACTTCGCCTTAAAAGAATTCGTTCCGTCCACCTCGTGCAACCCCTCTGTCGCGACGAGTGGCGAAAAAACGAAAGCTTCGGCTACCGTTTCGCCAGCGATGCGCCGTGTGCTTGCATCTCGCGTCGCGAGGAGGTCACGGCTCGACCAGCCGAGGGTCTCTTAACCGTATCCCCGAATGGAACCGATGAAATCGAACTGTGGACTGGCAACCTCGACTGGCTTCGCCTATTATCGAATGGCAACCCGAGCCAACGTGGTGACGATCGTACGATCGCTGAACGCGGGAGACGATGTTTTCTTTCAACTTGTAATTGATGTAAACTTCGGTGTGTGTAACGTGGTCAGATTGGGATCGGGCATTCCCGAGTGTAAGGCAACGTGGTTGGGATCTCGTGTCAACATTGGTTAGCCGAGCGGCGATGTTCCTTGGAATTTCGTGTGGGTAGCTCGAAACCGGGTTTGTACCGTGGTACGATTGGGATCGAGGATTCACCGACTGCGACGAAGGCAACGTGGTAGCGTCGATAGTAGTTTACTAGCTGTTGTAGGTGCTTTGCTCGAGTTTGATATAATTAGTTTAAACTTGGTGCAACGCGGGATTGCTGTTAGGAATGTGTTAATAATAGCTGTCCAACCTCTATCGATGGTGTGCTCCAGGCTGATCAGGTTAGTCTAAAATTAGTATAGCTTAGTATGATTAAAATCAGGGATTCTCGATTATACGATATCGTATCAAGCAAACCACGCTGGTAGATGCTTTGCATGTAAATCAGTCCATTCATTCCAAAATCTGATCTGTAGCAGAATACGTTTAGGCTCGGGGATTTCCCCTTTGTAACAAAGACAACGTGGTGGCAATCCAGCGTCGATAGTAGCCAGCTTCTAGATCTAGATACAATTGTTTTAAACTCCCAACAACGTAGCACAATCGGGGATTTGTCGATATCTGGTTAATAGTAGTTGCCAATCGAATCACCGTCGACATTGTGTTCGAGCCTCCTCGGGTTCGTCCAGAATCTGTGTAGCACGATTGCGAAATTCAGGATCGTAATACAATAATAAGATCAGGGACTCGAAGACAACGCGGCGACAATATAGGCTCGATAGTTGTTACCCTACTGTAAATATCCTGCTCGAACTGGATGTAATTAGTTTATACACCGTGTATGATGAGGCAATTGGGATCAGGGATTCTCGACGACGGCGATATCGCGTTAATAATAGTTGCCAATTGAATCACTAACGACGTTACGCTCGAACCTGCTCAGATTAGTATGAAATTAGCGCAGTTCACGGTGTGTCGACGATCGCACGGATCGAAAAGTTGGACGATGTTTCCTTCCAAGTTGGTGTAGTTGTTTTAAACTTGGTATAACGCGGTTCGATTAGAATCAGGAATTCTCGGTTAGGATAGGGACGAAGCGGTTGACAATTGCTCGGTACTAAAAGTTGGACGATGCTTTGCTGGAAGTAGTTGCAGTTGTTTTAAACTTGGCGTGACATGGTTGGATTGGGATCAGGCATTCCCTAACGAAAACGTGTTTGCGGTCTTGTGTCGATAAAAGTTAGCCCAACGTTGTTGTTGTTTTCCTCCAACCTGATACTGTTTTAATTTAGCTGGGTGTGTAGCATGTTTAGATTCGGATTAGAAATCTTTTATTCTGACAAAGACAACGTGTATGGAATTTAGAGTGGATTAGAGTTGACCAATTGCTGCTGATGTTTTACTCCAGCCTGTTACTATGTAGTTTAAGTTTGGATATACCATTATATGAAACCGGAAATTTTTTTACTCTAACAAAGACAACGTGTCTACAATCCAGAGTGAATCAGAATTGATCAACTACTGTCGATGTCTAGGTTCGCTATACGTAGTCGAAAATTGGTGAGGTCTGCAACTCGATACGATCGGAATCAGGGATTCTTGACTCTAACAATGGCGACGTGATCGCAATCTTGTGTCGGTATGAGTTAGCCAACTGCTGTTGTTGTTTGGCTCCAGTCTGCTGTAGCTAATCCAAAATCGATGCAGTCTATAGCATTGTACGACTGGTATCAGGGATTCTCTGTTGAAACGAAGGCGGCGCGATCGCAATCTTGTGTCAATAAAACTTACGCAACTGCTGTTAATATTTTGCTTCATCTCTAGCCCAAAATCAGGGATTCAGACAACATGATCTCGTGCCAATAAAAGTTGGCCGACCGTGCATCGCTGTCAATGTTTTGCTCGACTTTGCCCTCGCCAAAATCGTGTTATCACTGCAACGTCCTCGTCCCATGATTTAATTTTCATTACGACCGTTTCCTTTTATTTCTCTCTTTTAAATATCAAAACTCAGCATTTACTTGGACACATTTATTCAATTACCGTGAAACGTAATACTTCATCATTCAAATTATAAATAAAAGGTTCAGTGTCGGTGCATCTCATTTAAAAGTATCTTTAATGAGAAATAATGGTCCTCGATAGAAGAAAAGACGTTTCATCCTGGGTTGCTAATGGACTCTTCAGTACGGCTGCAACAGCCTACTCCTTTAAACGCAATTATGTGCTTTCAAAATGGACTCCCAGACGATATTTAAAAACGTATCTAAAAGAGAGAAATGTCCAGTTGCTGGACGAATTTTACATTCATTACTCGAAGCCCTGCGTGGCCCAACTTTGATCGGTCAAACTACAAGTTTTATCCAACAAACGTTGCTTATTTTTCAAAATATATTTTAAATAAATAGTATTTTCCTCCAATTTACCACAAATTGAAAGCTAGTCATCGCACGTCATATTAATTCCAAGAGTGAAAAGGAGACCGAGAAACTTTATTTTATGTTCGGCATGATGTGTTTCGTATTTCATATTTTAGGGTTTATCCGCTGTTTATCTTTCGCTCGTTGATTGAGATTTTTATCTGGCGGGGGATTTCGTTCTATCTCTGCTGGAAACGGGTTCGGAGAGAAAGGAGGCCGGCGTTGATTCTCGTCCGGTGTCGTCGTTCGGTAACGAGCATTAAATTATCGATCGGAGTGCGATATACATCTCGTGCATCGGCGAACTGGAGGATATTTCCACGCAGTCCGAGATATCACGAAGCTCCGAGCGTTCGATCGACGAACGCCGTTGCACGCGAAACTTCTTTTGGCGCCTTCCACATTTTCCTCACGCGTTCGATTCGAGTTGCATCCGCCGTTGATCACGTGCCAGGCGCCCCGTGCTCGCGTGCACGCTTCTCCCAGAGGCGAGGAAGAACAAATGGGCGAAATTTCGATAATAGTTACGAATTTATAGACTTTTAATATCTTGCCGCAATCTGCTACAGCTGCTATCGCTAGTGTTGAAGCTTTGTGTAAGTTTATAGTACAATGATTTAATTTGTGGTACAAAGTTCGTTATGTTAAAAACCGTGTTATTTATTGAATTTTCTAAGAACTCTAAGAATAGAAATTAACACTGTTTCAAGCGCAACTCAGGTGCAAAAACAATATTCTAATAATAACGCTACTACCACCTACGCATTCGATTTAATTTCCCAGACCCCCGCAAGTCATCAATTCCCCCCATTCATGCGTACCAAAACCCCCATACCCTCTTACTCCCCGATAACTCAGTTTCGCGTTGTAGACGCAGCCTAGAAGTTCGATCTCCTCGAAGTCTACGATCGTCCCAAATGAAGTGACCAAAGAGCCTCGACGCAAGAGCGACCAAAATTCGCGAATCGAGCAAGATGAAGCCTACGCGTACGGGAATCGTGAAGGCAGGGATCGATGAGCCAGGCAGTGTTGGTGTCGGGAGGATCGATTAGTCAGTCGAAAGGATCCAGATGCCAGTTATCGCGTCGCGCTTCTTCGAAGACGGTTCAGGGTTGTACCAGGTTGCTCTGCATTCGAGTTTCGAGTCGAGTCACGGTGCGAAGAGTGCCGCTTCTCGAGGATAAAACGTGGAGTAGGACAGGGGAGTAAACGAAACAACGAATCGTGGAATCGTCGAGCCCAACAGGGCCGAGGGGAGGCGGCACGAGGTAAGGCGAGCAAAGGCAACCACGAGGATTGAATAAAAGAGCCTCGTGACGGAGGGGCTTCGTACGGCCCTGGCGCGACTGCGGCACTGCACCCCCACGGGGGGTTCTCTGCCAAACACACCGAATCCGCCCTCCACCCCGGAACACAAGAAACACGTGAGTATTTATTGGCCACAGTGTAGGTCCTACACTGTAGGATGACAGTGGCGAGGCAGACTTAACGAATCGCCGCGGTACAAGTTGCACGGCTACGCTTGATACGATCGTTTCGAGGATAATTGCAAGCCGTGTGGGTGGCGTTGATGGCAGGTTCAATGAACCGTAGATTGGAACGCGTACGCCGTTCAACGACCGCCTGGATGGGATACTCTGTGGTATTTGAAATTTGAAACCAAAGTAGACGCGTTTCGAGGGCTATAAGACGCAGGATGGAGTGTCTGATACTTTAGAAAGAGATTACTTAAGCTTTCGTACTGGTAGTCTAAGCTAAAAAGGTCTATCTTGCTTCGTTGTTGATTTTTGTATCGATTTACCATGAAGCTGGAACTGGTGCCTGTTCTTAGAACGAAATAAACATTCTTAATCATTAGCCTGCGAATCTACAAAAATTGAATCTGGACAGGAATTTATTTTACTCTGCAAATGTTACATTAGTTACTTCGGTTTGAATAATTTTGTATATTATTGCAAAATGGATGCATTTCGTAGTTGATTACACATTTAAATTTTCTATAAATGCATAAAAATCCGCAGTCTATCAATCATAAAGGATGTTTGCTAACGTTACGTTCCTATGTAGTATAAAAATGAAAAGAAAAGGGGCGATTTAGACGCGGAAATTCACGTGTCGCCTAATGACACCCTCGAAGCCGTGCAACTTTCGTATGCAACAATTCTTCGTACAATGCATAATTTGCAGACGATTCAAGGTTAGCGTGTCAAGTGCCCCACCGTGTGCCACTTTAATCTGCAAATGCATATATCACTGTGTTGAATTTTTAAAAACCGATATTGCAACTTCGTTGCGTCGCCTCGTCGTGTAATGAAAGTTACGTTTGCGGTCCCTTGGGTCATTCCATAATAAATCGACTACCTCTTGCGCTTGATGTCAAAGAATTCTGTTAAAAAAAAATTGATCTATCTCTCGTTTGCAATTTAAGAAATTCAAGCTTGAATTAAGCTACCAAACTCCTCCAATTTTACTAAGACATTATTTTGTTCTTCCTTCCTTTAATTAGAAAGACACTTATGTCTAATAAACATGCTTTGATCTCGATAGTTTTAACGTTAATACACAGGTTGTCGATAAGACTGTTTTGGAAGTGCAAATAAAACAATTGAAATGATTACGAGGGACATCGTTTACGTTCGTAGACTCGATTCGAATAATTTAAGTAGTATGGTAGCGATATAGTCAGCCGAGCGCGTGGTTTTGTCAGCCACAACGAGGCGCACTATGACAGCTCATTATAACAGCTCATTATGATGTCAATTAAAGCATGCCCCACCTCGAAAACAACCTCATTTTCTAAAAGGAGCTTCACAGAATACTCTCGTGCTCTTTTCAAATTAGAAAAATGTTCTCGCTTGAAATGGATAAAAATATCAAAAGTAAGCGTTTGTGTGGGGAATCGCCGCCCTGAAAGAAACTTCAATCAGACAAATCCTTTCAAATAAAAACGAGAAACCAATTCATCGAGGAGAGACTTTAGTCTTCAACAGTGTTGAGGACACCATCTGTTGAGTTGGAGTTTAACTTGAAATAATAGATAACGTAATAAACAAAAATTCACTTGGCGCCCTGTAACTTCTAAACAAACTCGAATTCATCAAAATGATGATTTAAACCCACCCTAATATTCCATCAATCACACCATACTGGAATTTCATAAAAATCCCTGCCTTCGAGTACAGAGAACAATCGATTTATCGTGGAATGAGTCCCCCGTAAACAGAGTTGGGCGTTGCTCGAAAAGAGATTTCCCCAGGTCTGTCTACGAGAGAAAAAGCGAGGGCTGCGAGGAAGTATTTGAAAGGAAAATACGATTCGTCGAACAGGGATGTCTGGATGGTCGCGGCTCGAGCCGTAGAAACGGCGGCAGCTCGCGGGGGAATGGGACCGATTCGGCGGCGGCGGCCGAGCCGCAGTCGCAGCCACAGTCGCAGTCGCAGCCGCAGGCATCGCGCGGAAACAGCTCGACTCATCGCCACAATGGCACCGAGAACTCGCGCGACACCGATTTGCTGTCGCACGCGGCCTCGGCATTGCGAAGGCTGCACTTCAAATCGGCTGGCGGCAGTCGGAGTTGTCGCACCGTGCCGAAGGTCGTGGTCATGGGATCGAGCACCGCCTCCGAAACCACGATCAACACCAGCACGGACAGCGCCAACACGATGCTCACCATGGTAAGCTTGTTTGCGAAAATTGAACAAAATCGACGACCAGACTGGAGAATGTTTATGCAAATATTTTCGCAGATAAAAGAAAAGAAGTGGCGAAACTTAAATGAAAGCATGTCTTACCTGTAACATGTGTATCATTGTTGATATTGTATATATTTTTGCTAGAAATGCATAAACATCTGCAGTCTATTGACGACGTTAGAAGAGTCTCCAGGGTACAGTAATTCCTGCGACAGCAGGCTATTACTCTTGGGTCAGTAAGTCCCAGGATGTAAAGAACCTAATGATCCGCCACCTCAACGACCACTTTTAAAGTCACGCTCAATTTCGCCACATAAACAGACCTGGGAAAGAATCAGACTCTTCTTCCAACCCTTCAAATCTCTGCTCTAAGAGCCCAAGAGTACACTCGAATTTTTCCAGACCGTTTACAACGCCGTAACACTTGGAAGACCTTAACTAAGACATAAACGACCCAGTGCGTTGGCGGCGGGTTAACTATTACTACGTCGAATACGTCATTGGATTGCTCTCCTCCCTACTCATCCCTAGCTATCGATACGGTTCCATTCGAAAGACACTTGAACTGATCCCAGGTGACGACCACGGACGGAGAGCAGCCAGACGACAGTTTCGACCTGGTGGACATCCCCTCGGAGATGTCACCGCCTGCTCCACTGTCGGCAGCTCCGCCGCCCGAGCCAGCTCCACCGCCACCGCCACCGCCTCCACCACCGCCCCCGCCACCCTCGCCGCCCATCGCCGATTACACGACCGCGGACGAGAAGGGTGCCAAAACGAGCCCGTTAACATCCACCACCGTGCGAACGGAGATCACTGCCCGTCTCGATGTCCGGGCGTCGAGTACCTCGAACCTCCTCGACGAGACCGACGCTCCATCGGTCGATGCCACGATGCTCACTGCCACTGGTCCCACCTGCGAGACCAGGGTGTCCGTTTCTGGCAGGACTCCCCCTCTACCGGACCTACGAGCCTCCGACTTTTTTAGGTTCGTATGCTCATTCAATTGGGGGAAGGAAGGAGGATCCTTTGACACTGGTTGTTGGGAGGATCTAGAAGCATTGGAGTCTGCAATTTTTTAAGTGGGGGATGATTAAACAGTTGTATCCTTTCCTCGAGGCTACTGGTAGACATCATGATTACTCATGAGTACTTTTATCCTTTGACACTGGTTGCTGGGAGGATCTAGAAGCCTTGGAGCCTGCAACTTTTTAAGTAGGGGGTGGTTGAACAGTTGTATCCTTTCCGCAAGGCTACTGGTACACATCATGATTACTTATGAGTACTTTTATCCTTTGGCACTGGTTCTTGGGAGGATCTAGAAGCCTTGGAACCTGCAACCTCTTAGGTGGGAGGTGGTTGAACAGTGTTATCCTTTCCTCAATGCTACTGGTGGGCATTATGGTTGTAATGAATTTATGGAGGAGTGACTTTGGTCTCCAATCGGTGTTAAGGACGTTTTCTCTTGAGTTGGAGTTCAATACACCACTCAAGCTTGAATATAGATTCTCCAGATCAATAGATGCTTCCTGAATAAACCCTAGGTTTCATGCCAAACTTCCCCAATGAGAGGGGGTACTATACTTAGACTGTACACACATACTTTAGACAAGATAAAACTGATATCATTTAGAGACTCTTCAAAGCTTGAAAATTCTCCACGCTACCACCTAAAATGAAACCTCCCCCACTTGAATAAATACTTTAAACAGAAACTTACCAACACTTCCAACTACCACACCCCTATCTATCCTAGAAATTAACATCCCAAACCACATCGGATGAAACCTCTCCTACTTGAATAAATACTTTAAACAGAAACCTATCAACACTTCCAACAACCACTCCCCTAGCCATCCTATAAATTATCACCCCAAGCCTCCTAACCGTCCTACTTCTGCTCCACTCCTGCAGTACACCGGTGAGGGGTTCGGTGGACGCTGGTCAGCCAGATCCGGACCACGTGAACTCGATGCTGTCGCTGATAGCCGATAAGGCCCAGGACAGCAACGGTCGGCAGTGCAACGCGTCGTCCAGCGAGGGCAAACACGGGCAGAAGAGGCCAAACGTGAACGTCACGACGAATCCGTTGGACATATCGTTGATAGGAGCGTGCGCAAGCAACGAGCGATCGTCCGATGGTCCAGGTAGGACCGGCGGTAGCAAGCTTCGAGGAAGAGCAGCCGCCGGTGAGTCGACTAGATCGTGCCTAATGCTACCGATTAATCGACACATTAGCGAGAACGCGTTATCTCAACGCCGTGTCTCGATTAGTATCGTCCTATCCGCGAGGTGAAACGCGGGGCGAACCGAGTGGTAGATGAGCGTGTCGAAAGTCGATGGACGTTGTTTTCGCTAAGAAAATCAATTGTTGTTGTTGTTTTTCTTTCAGAATCTCATCCCCTCGTTTCGACCATTCATTCATGGGTCAGGCTCTTTTTCCCGTTTTGCGCAATAGGTATACAGTTGGTTGTGCTCGAGTTTACGCTTCGAGACGTTTCACGAAAACGAGAGATCGCTGGATGGAACACGATTAACGAACGCCCGTAATCTCCGCTGGGGTGCACTCGAATCGATTACACTCGTTTACATGTATCCGGAGAAGATATCGATTCACTTTCCGGGACGTCGAGCTTGTTTTACCTTGGACTGGGACAGAAGTTCACGTGGAACGTCTCGGAGGATAGAGTAACAGTGGTAGGGCCACTCTTTCTTGTGCGCGGGGACGAGATACAGGCACATAAACGGGAGTTACCGTGCCCCTGAAGCCTTGTATCGTTTAATACAGTTTCATTTTCGGGTAGTAGGTGTGGAATAAGAAATATCAGTAAAATAATTCGTAATTCACATATTATCAATATTGGAGTATGGGTAGAGAACTTTTTGCTTCACTCGAACAAGGCTAAACGGGACTTAGTAGGATGAGATTCAATTAGACGAAAAAATATAAACACCGATGCCCTTTAATCGCAAGTGCACCCCATCCAAAGGTGAAAACGGTGAAAGAGACATCGTCGAGCGTCGTTCCGTTCGGATCCAACACGTCCCAACGACGAGGAGCTCGACGATTCCAGCGATCTCTCGGTTCGTGGCGATCTTGTCCGTGGACAAGACGAGGGACGCACTTGGCGATTACATATTCGTTTCCGCTCCTTGGCTATACACCTTGAATGCATATTCACTCGAACGCTTGCGTGTCGAGTTGTTTAGCGTTTTACGTTCGATTCACCGCATCAACTCGACGCTCTCGATTTCTCGTTTTTTTCTTACGTTCATTGCTTACTCTTGCGAACTGCGAGTCACGTGGCTCTCTCTCCTCGATCGCGACCTGGACGGGCGATCGATCCTCCGTTCGTCGTTCGCTAAATTCCACGTCAGCCCATCGACGACATTTTATGCACCGTCTCGTGGCATTTCGCGACCCTTCTCGCTACGTTCGTGCGAGCCATACCGGAACAGACGGCGATCGATAATCGTTAACCACGGGAAACGGAAAACCGGAAACCGGAACACGTTGACGAGAACTGTTCGACGGGGAATCCCTCGAGGAGAGGAGAGCCATCAATTATCGGCCACTCGACCCTCTCGTTGCATCGTTCTGTTATTGTCGAAAATCGACAAGTTGGTGCCCCTGTTTCAGTCCCAGACAGCGCATGCTTTCTGCCGATTTCGCCGTTAGTAAATGTAACGTAGTTGATTGCGCTTCGTTTGCCACCGCAGGTTCCGCCGAATTGCCGCCCACCTTTCTTTCCGGCGCTAACGTCAACGTTTCGCGCCGCGAACTAATTTCTTTTCGCTTCCAAACACGGACGAGTATCGCGATTTCGCGGACTGCTGGCCCACTTGGGAAAGGAAGGGAAACGGTGAGGCGAGGGAAAGTGAACGCGACGCGAAAGAGGAAACGAAGCTTCGGGTGGTCGAAATTTCATAGCGTCATTATTAATTGCTCAGCCATTTTGAATCATGTGGAATCAGGGGCGGCAATTCTGCTTGGAAAGACGCACGCGTATTCTGTATCCGACGCTTAGCACTTTGCGGAAAAGACTCTCCTGGCATCGTACGTTTCTCAGTAGAGTCTCAATAATTTCATCGCCCCAACCCTTTCGTGACTGACCCAACCAAGGGAGGAAAGCAACCGAAAGCACATGTGCTCGAACCTTGGCGAACGCTGATACCTTCGGTTTGCTTGGCCCAAAGGGTTGAACTTGGAAAACATAGATTTGCTAACGAACGAGCAACACCAAACTAAAATTTATCAGGATGAGAAAGACTAAGGAAAAAAAAACAAAAAGTGATAAAGTTATATGAATGTCAAAGTCTGAAAGGAAGAGACAGGCGCGAGACATGGCGCGTGGGTGTGGGAGAAAGGTGTAAAGGAAACGTAGAACGCGTGAAAGCGCTCGCGATGTCCGGTGCTCGGAGGTCTTTTGGTAATTCGCAAAAACTGCGCCACAGGCGACATCGAGGAACGAAGGTAACAGGTGTGTTTTGCTTTTTTTAATACCAAAAAAGGTGGCAACGCGACTGGGAACAAGAGATCCACGCAAGCAGCGACGATCGTGGTCCAACAACCGTCCCTCTCGTTGGACGGATCGGCTGGGGCCGCGACGATACTCTTGCATCCTGAGGTGGACGTCAGACGACGAGAGGAGAACATGAGACAGTTACTGGACGTCGCGAACACGCTTACGTTACAGGAGATACACGACTTCGAGATGAGGTTAGTCACTTTCAATCATAGTTTTAACTTTGTTGATCCTTGGAGCCGACCTAGCTGCAACCAAACGATAGTTGAACGTTTGGACCAGTATTTGGTTCATTCCTGAAGAGACTAAATATGGAAACGTTAAGTGTATTGTATCATCAGAGCTGAGTTTGTTCACACGAACAGATATGTAAATTTTACTCTGTCCCAAGAAGAGAAGCATAGCTCAACAAGGTAACCAGCCCTACTTAAGTTGAGGAACCCTCTTCCACCACAGCACTTTTCAAAGCAACAAGTGTTGCCTGCATTCCCCTCCTCAGGGAACCTAAAAGAAAATTTTCAGAGTCAATCTTCTCACTTACCAACCCTTAAATGATCTCAAATGGTCTCAACCCTAGTATCCACTTCTCCATATTCCTCATTACTTTCAGAACCAAGTAAATCTGATCACCAACCAAGAACAGATCCTCGAGCATTCAAGTTACTATCGAGAGGTCTCCCAAGTCGATCCCTTCGCCTGCCACCCCTAAACTTGATAGCCTCGCCCCTATCGCGTCCTCCTCGACGCCCAGACCACTCCACCGAGTATCTTATTAAACTCGTCGAGCCTACACACCCTCCGCCCCTCGTTTTCGTAACGATGGACCAACGAAACAACGATGCAACGCTGGCTCTTCTGTCGCAGATACGGTAGTCCGCATCACAGCAGATCGCAGTCGGTTAAGACGCCCGGCAGTCGTTCGTCGGGCAGACCAAATTACCTGTGTCTTCCGCAACAGAGATCGCGAGTGGCGAGTATGCCGAACACCGGCGTCGAGGAGGAGTACTACAGGCTCCGACACTTCAGCATAACCGGCAAGGGGGTGGTGAACCGAGGGGACTCCCTGAAGAGCCGGAGATCGCGATCGAACAACAGCGTCGCGTCGAGCAACTCGAGGTGAGACTTTTCTACCCTCGATAGCCCTCATTTGAGATTATTGACAGGAGTAAAGGAAACTGGGATATCGGCCAAGGACAGTCGTAACAGAGTGATTAATTATCCGCTCGATTCTACTCTAAATCGAACGCGTGAGTTTACGTGTGGCATAAAGCGTTTGAGCGACGTAGACACACGTGTTGGACCTTAGAGGAGGACCCATGGCGCGACGTCGAAAACCCAGCACAAGGGGTCGAATACGTTACCCGAACCGTCATCGTCGAGGTGTCGATCCGCGTATCGAGGCGTATATTCGAAACAGCAGCGATGGCCGAACACGAAAAACGGAGAAAACGGGACGAAAATGAGACACCGCGGTAATTCGATGCGGCGACGTTTCCGTGTTTTACGAGCTCGTGATATTTTCATTGCCCACCGGCGGCGTCTACGTTGCATACTTCTTTCTTTCTATTTTCTTTCGTCCTTTTGTCGCTCTCTTTCGGCGTGGCTACCAACGGCGGTGCAGCACGGAACACCTCACGGCTTCCTATCCTGGCTCGGCGAGGAACTCGGCAGCTGGCTCGTTGGCGAGCTCACGCGAGAGCAGCGCGTCTCAGGGACCAACGCCGTATCGTGTTCTCATGCTGGGAGCACCCGCCGTGGGCAAGAGCTCGCTGGTCTCGCAGTTCATGACCTCGGAGTACCTGCACGCTTACGACACTTCGATCGGTAAGTGTCGTCTCCGATGTCGTTCGCGATGGGACTGACAAGGTTGATCGTTTAACACGTTCGTTGAAACGTCACGATGAAACTTTATTTATCACTTTTCTTTTAAAACTCACTACTTCGTCATCGCTACTTTCCTCACTTTCAATTCTACTTTTACGTCGTCCAGTGAACATTTTCAGGATAAACAAATTTCACTGATGTGCGTCTGAGAAAAAGTATGCTTCTTGATTGAATCATCTGGAATAATTGCAATGAGATATCTCGCAGATCTGTATCTTGCAGCTTATCGCTTTTCTCATTCAAGAATTAAACTTCGTATTCTTTATTTATTTATAATGAAAAGGAACGGGCCTACTCGAGTTGCACCACTGCTTATACCGGCGCTTATTTCTTTATTTCCTTTCTGGCGCGCCGACAGTCCGATTTGGGCCCCACAGGAAACTCGACCGAATCGCGCTGAACAGCGAACGTGTTAAATGAAACACCCTAAATATCCTTGATGTTATCGACAGCATAAGACGTTTCCTCGTTATGTGATTGTATCAGTCCCATCGCAGTGTCGAGACAAGTGGAATGGAATTCCTCTTCCTCGGATCGCAAGTCCAGTCCCCAGAGACGTTCAAAATCCAACGATTAAAAATAGACGATTCGTTGCAACTGTAGGTGCATCGAGACGCGAACCTAATTTGTTTCATTTCGCAGTAATGAATTCAAAGCGGATTCTTCGGTTTCTATTTCAATCATTTGTTTCGAACTAGTTTTCAATGACAAGATCTCTCACTACTATCCGGCAGCATGACACAAGAAATCGCAACTGAGAGCGTCGAAAACGGTCGATGAATAAGTTAACCCGACCCTTTTCGACCCTCCTAACGGGCTTCCAACCGTTGAGAAGATCAACCAGTCAGATCCACGGTAAAGAAAAAAAAAATAGTGACGAGGCTACCTCTGCGGTGGTATAAGATCAATTTTAGCGACGGGTAGTACTGTATCCTCTCAAAACATACCCTTTTCACCCCTTTAATCCCCCCCCCCCTACCCCCAGAGTGAAACGCGTTAAATCCACATCTGAATCTTTGGGTGCAAGGTGTACATCCGATTATCGTGTTTCCGAGCGAATTCTTTGCCTCTGGGTACTGCGTTTTATATTTTTGGATCTACGCGACCCTCGGGTTCTTCCTTTGCAGACGACGACTCCGGGGAGAAGACTGTCAGCGTGCTCTTGGCCGGAGAAGAATCCGAACTGACCTTTATCGATCATTCCTGCGCCGAGATGACGGTAAGTTGTAAGTCGCGCGTAATTGAAGCGCGCCCGTG
Source organism: Hylaeus anthracinus (assembly GCF_026225885.1). Lineage (NCBI taxonomy): Eukaryota > Metazoa > Arthropoda > Insecta > Hymenoptera > Colletidae > Hylaeus > Hylaeus anthracinus. Next base: position 16,896,839 of record NW_026534348.1, read on the forward strand.
GCTAATCCACAGAGAATGATCGACGATCGCGATAGCCTCGGGTGTCCTATGACCCATCGGTCCTACCAGCTCGCCTTCGTGGGCGTTCCCTTCATTGGAATTCTATCAGGTTCAACGGTTCCCTGGTTCGGGAAAAATCTTCTCTGTACACGATACGATCGATAGAGGAGTCTCCGTTCATTATGAAAGTGGCGTAAGCCCATTTGTCTTTGTTCCCAGATATAGAAGGCTTTGCATTCCTATCGGATGAAAAATTGCGAGCGCCGACTGGCTCTCGTTGGTATGCCATCAGTGATCGCTGATAAGTAAATTTATCAGGTGTTCGAGGAATGCAGACGTTATTGCGGATCGAGGATGAATTATGCGTTTAATTTGTTACTGCAAGGTCTTCTTCAGAAATAAATGTGGATGGTCCTTACAATTTTTTAAATATTCTAGATATCGTGTATTCGAGCTAGAATTTTTCTTAAAAAGGAACATTAAGCCTAAATGATCTAGCGATATTTGGACAAATGTATGTTTCTATGACTTACACTGCTTTCATGATTATCAAACTTCAAAAGTTCCCTCCGATACCCAATTTAGATGGAGCACGTCATCTTGCGTGATTCCTTGCAGACCTTAGAGCAGTCCAGGCTTCGTATTAACAGCTCTATAAAATATTTCCGATATGTTACCATCACCCGACCTGCTCGATCCATTTTGATCGACCCAAGAATGTATGCCAACGCACAGAAAATCGTGAAACCCATGCCCTTCTCGGTCTGCTCGGTCAGATTGCAAATATCGTTAAAAAAAAAAAACAAGCATGCCCTGTCTGAATTGGGGTTCGGATAAACGCGTACGTATCTCGTTATGTCCCACGAACGAGGAAATTCGGTCAACAGTGTCGGTTGCGGCCTGTATACGTTCGCGAAACGCGTTCGGCGGTATGTATCAATTTCGTCCAGAAGTTGGAATAATTGGAATAACTAGCGATAACGTAGAAGGCAGAATAGGGGAGCAATGCGGTCGATCGCGCAGCATTAATCGGTTAGCGGCAAGCGCGTTAGCCTGGGCTCGGCGAGCCATCGCGAGTGGCGATTGACGAGCATCGAGCCATAACGTCCGGTCAACCATAAAAGCGGCCCGATGATCGATCAATCCGTGTAGCCTCCAGTCGATGAGATTGACTATTCCGTCAAATCCAGCGTACACGACCTAGCCGATGGAGCAAACTGAATTTTCACTGAGGACCCACTTACTCGACACTTTTGTTTTCGATGGAATCACGTTTGAGTTATGGAGTATGAACAATTGAAGATTGTATCGGAAACGGAGGATGCATATGAAAGAGAAATTTTAGTGTCAGGGCTGAGATGGACCATTGGAATTGGTACCAGCTCGTGGATAAATTCTAACCCTTAACGATTTTTACTGATAAAGACGTTTCGTCATTCACCTTCTCACTACTTGTAATTATATAATATTTATATTTTTCATGTTGCCTGTATCGGGGCTGCTAGTTTTGATGTTCGTGGCCAGTGTAAACGAGACGATTGTAGTCGGATAGCGTGGTAAAAATCTGCCTCGAAACTCGTAATTTCAATGCAGGTAGCGGAAAAATAATTTTTCAGTAAACTGATGATTCCATGCATCTGCCAAATCTTCAAGAACAACCTTCCCTATCCCCCCCTTATAACCTCATCGTCCACGACTAGGGCGATCCACGTGTAAAATTTGTTGGATCCACCTAGTTCTCGACCTGGTTGCGATCATTTGGCTGAATTGGGGTTTCGTTTCTTTTTTCCAGCCAGAAACTTGCATAGCGACGTACGAACCGCACGCGTACTGTGTCGTCTACTCGACGACCGATCGAACGTCGGTATGTGTAGCCGAAGAGGTTCTGCAAACTCTTTGGTGCAGCGATCACGTATCGGCTCGAGCGGTAATCCTTGTTGGAAACAAAGTCGACCTCGTTCGCAGTCGATTGGTTTCGACCGCAGGTAAGAGGCCGAGTCCCCTGCCCTCGCGGATAAATCCGTGCAGCAGCCTTGAAGCTGATATACGCGAAATACGCGAATCATCGCGTGCGTTCGTTTCGTGCCGAGCATTATCACGCCCTTTCGTTTCATCGGGCTTTACCTCGGTTTCGTATCGAGGCGCATAACGTATAAAACGTCGTATCTCGATCAGATGTTCGCGTGTATCAACCGACAGAGCGTTTTGTCGAGATGGTTTAAAAAGAAAAAAAAGGAGAGAAAAAGAATTCCTTCGCTGTTGTACGTAGGCGAGATAACTCGAAAGCGAGCTATAATTTCATCGATAGCATCGGCCAACAGGGAAACGGCGTGTAACTGTTTAATTATTCAACGTTTCGGTCCGCAAAGTTGCGTGACCTTCGGGCATATGTACACCTTAAGTAATAACAAATATAATAATTGGTCAGATGTTTATGCAAGTATTGCATGCGAAATTCGTTTGACTGTGGCCAGAATGTATGTACGTATGCATCGCGAATAAAACAGTATAAAGTGTATATATAATGAATAGTATAAATAATTGGAATATGCTATTAAATCGCGAAAAACTTGTAAAATCCATATTCTGAATCCATAGTCCGAATTACTTCATTCGTCACTAATTAAGGTGTGTGTGTATATATATTCTCAAAGGTGACGCGACCTTTCGAACTCAACGTTGAATAATTAATACCCTATCATTTCCTCGTAGCTCGATACTCCTAAGTAGGCTCGAATAAAATACTCCTTTCGGAAGAATACAACTCTCCACGTAAAAAAATAAACGAGCCATGGTTTCGTGTTACAGAGGGAAAGTGTATGGCTACATCCTACGACTGCAAGTTCATCGAGACGTCCGTTGGGTTCAATCACAACGTCGACGAGCTTCTGGTAGGCTTGCTCACGCAGATACGCTTGAAGCTCGAGAATCCTGAGAGAACGAGGGACCTCTTTCGGAAGAGGTCGCGAAAGAATCGTAGCAAATCGCCGTTAGGATCGTGCTCTGAGAATAATTCGCCGAAAAAGTATCGCGGTAGCCGTACGAGTACAAGTCTGAAGGTACGAAATTTATTGGGTAAGGTGTGGGCGAGGGACAGCAAGTCCAAGAGTTGCGAGAATTTACACGTTCTATAAAAATCGTCCGTCTTCGCATCCATTCTCTATGCTTTCAACCCTTTCTACCTGATCATCATTACCTATTTGGATTCTATTCGTTTCAGAAAGTAGTCGTATTAAACTAGGGTTGGCTAGGAAAGAACAATTTGTCCCATGATGTTCATTTTCTTTAACATATGTTCCTGTGAGTCTCAGTTGTAAGTTGGCCACCAGATACATTTACTGGGACGTATACGTCCCAGTAGGGTCGAAAGGGTTATACCTTGCCTTCCACCCTCTTGCTGTAAACACATCTTCCCCTCCTCTCTTGTGTCGTTTTCTCGTCTGTCGCCACCTCGTTCGCGTGTGCTCGTTTCTGTTCGCAATTTTCGCCACCTCGCTTCGTTTTGTTGGTCCGTTCGGTCGCGTGAACGACTACTTTGGATTTCACATCGCAGAAGCATTAGGGGCGCAAACACGGTATTGTCACGTCATGAGAACGCACGAAACCTCCGACCCATGAAATCACTTACTTGCGCCGGAGATTTATGAACGAATGCGCTTAGTTACGCGACTCGTTCAAAGTTAAAGCTAATAATAGAACTGAGAACGTTACTTTACTATTTATATTATTAAATTATTTAGATTAATTCAGAGTTAAGCTCCTTTCACTGATTTAATTTAAACACTCTCGCACTGAAAATGGTCAAGTGAACAGAATTTAAAAAAAGTAATTTTGTGTCTGCTGTGCATTGCGAATTATTTGATTTGAGACGAAGAGGTTACAAGAGGAGTACAAAAGTACTTTGTATTACTTTTTTTTTTTTTAAGTAAAATTGACGTATTGACGATCACTACGTGTGCTCACGTGACGTGCCAACAATATTTCCTTCTTTATCTTCTCCTTCACCGAATCACCAACCATACTACTTTGTCGATACCTTTTTGTCGCGATTACCCCCGTCACCATAGCACCGTTCCCCCATTCTGATGATAAACAAGGAACGCGATTAAACTCTTCGTTAGTCAGAACAAGCATATTTTTATTTCAAAGCCTTCGATCGTGGTATTTTGGTCCCCTCCGGCCCCAATCAAAATATAATCTAAGACAAGATACCGAGAAGAGCTACTTTTGCTCATTGGCAATTTAATAAAAACATTGAAATGTAAGGCAACAATTCTCTCCCGTTGATATCTTAAGAAGAATTCCACAAATATGCAAGATATATTTAATTCCAGAAGACCAATCGTTTATTGCTATTCCAATATTCTTATTTACCACCGAAGGAGACCAAGAACACCACGACGCGTGTTTAAAAATAAATTCACGCCTGTCCAGACCGACGAAAGAGGATCTACTTCGACACACAAGCAATTACTCGAGTAATATTTTAAATAACGCGACTTCGTATCGTTTCGTAACGACGACGACCAAAACAAAAACGGCTTAAATAACCGAAAGGATGGAAGGAAACAGACCAGCGGAAACGGATCCGCTGTTGAAAAAACGCGGCAAGCGTTTTCCCAGGCGCCCAAAACGTTTTTACGCACTCTATAATCGCGCACTCGATGATACATCTCCCCTTTCGCTTTTTATTCATCGACCGGAAGCGCGGCGAATATAGAGAGAGATTGCTGAAATACATGGAGTGCAAAACGACGCGCGTGGATCGTTAACGATCGATACGGTACCCGTAAATATCCGAACGAGCACAAGTATATGCATACGCACACGTTTGCAAATACGTAGATCGATTATGCACGTATATACATGTATAATACTAAACTAAATTACACACACTCGAATGCACGTAAACGCGACACGCCCGCTCGCACTTATGCACGCATGCACACTGTACACGCACGCGAGTCGATTTCAATTTTCCGATAGCAGGATGTTTCGCGATACCAGACATTCTCGTCGTTGTACGCATATAATTGCGCACGTCTCGTACACGTTTCGACGTTCTTTTCTATTTAACGTAAGAGAATTTACGCGAGAGCAGGCAAGAAACCGGTGCATAGTTAAATACGCGCGCCGAGAGAATGCGTTTTATTTTTGCGGACAAATCTTCTGAAGACATCCACGACCTTTTGGAGAAGCGTAATTAATACTTCCTTAACCGTTTTTAAAAATCAAACTGAAATGTGACCGCCCCCCTTTGATTTTTATCAGGACACGAGACTCTTCCAAGCAATATATATTATACATTTGTAAATTTTACAGAACCTTTATAAATCTTTTCTAAAGTTACGAATTGTTTATAGACGTACAAACTTTTTGTATTTTTATACATCGTTGAAGTTTACAAATTTGTTGGACATCCATGAATTTTGTCGTGAAATTATAAACCTGTTATACACCCACGAATTTGTTGCAACATGGATCCCCTTAGCTATAAATTTATAAACCCACGAACTCGTTATACAACCAGAATCTTGTTATAAATTTGTTATATATGCCCATAAATTTGTTGTAAACTTATAAATTTGTTATAAATCCACATATATATGTATATAAATATATTCTACAAATTCGTTGTGAATTTATAAACTTTACAAGTGTTTTGTAAGTTTATCGACTCGATACTCGGTAACTTTCTAATTTTTCATAATTAAGAAATAAAAGTTTTACGATGCTCTGCGATAGTACTAATATAGAATTATTAAGTCATGCGAATGCGGACGCTATTGGAACTTAGATCAGATGCTCGGCAGTTTTTAACATGATCGCTGCAACAACCCACGGTCGTCGCTTAATGCATTCTCTCGGCGCACTTAATGTATTTACGTTCCATGATACGATGAAGTGAATCTAATCAGAATCACGTGATTGCACATCTTGAAAGCAGGAAGCTATTCCCCAATTGCGTATAAACAATAAATTTAACACAAATATTTATTCCTAAAAAGCAATCGTGTTTCCAACACAAAACGAACTGCGAACTTTATGCATTTATGATATAAACTAATATAACAAACACGTACTAAACGTAACCAAAAAGTATGCGCACCAACGTAAAGTGAAATAACAATGTTATTATAGTGACTGTATAAATTATGTATACTTCATGCATGTTTTCTATACTATTGTACGTCATAAATGCATAAAATTCGCAGTCCAGCCATTACTCTGTTAATTTCGATTTATTCTTAACCAGCAAGAATGGTTTCACGTGGTGCATTATTCATTCGAATAATGAACTATCGGCGATCTATACAGGGTGTCCCAAAACTCGGGGAGGAGGCGGAAATGGGGGGTAGCTGAGATGATTCTGAACAACAATTTCCT